>NC_142397.1:11590933-11744933 GCF_059441095.1 Idiotropiscis lumnitzeri | reverse complement strand
TCCTTGATTAGGTTAATATTGGAATTGGATTAGACCACTGATAATTTAGCGTGAATCAACACCGTAATGCACATGCTGCCATGTGAGCACAATGAAATGAAAGAGTGTGTGCAGTGGACACTTTTCTGTGCATCTCATTGAGGACTACCTTAAATATAACCAAGACCAGCATCTACATTCCATTGCATCCAAGTCAGGGCGGACATTTTATTCACTCCACTGGCTCTGGCTAATCACATCAGCCTACACACACACAGACACACACACACCCGCATGAACATATACACATATTCTTCTATTAAATAAAAGAATGCAATCACAAGAGTTGCAATTTTGAGTCCTAAAGCTCATTTAAATGTGTTCCTGACTTGAGTTTGGCGAAAGTGGCTGAAAAAAGCATTCATGAGAAATTCCCTCAAAAGAGGAGCCGATGACTCTAAATAGGTGATACACTAAATGTGTTGAAGATGTGTCGGAAAGTTAATGGGTTGGTGTGCACACCTCACTCTTGACATGCCATGACTGGAAGTGGATAGAGTAACAATCTTACTTCAACTAAACACAATAATAGATGACATCTTTATGAAATTAAATGCACTGAGAAAAAGTCAGCCTTGATTAAAGGTCTTAAGTTAAATGTATTTGTTTAAAAGGCCGCAAGGCTCATCAAGCAGAGATAAGAGAAAAACGCAATATATTTTCTTAAGCTCAAGGTGGAGTTCTTGTTGGCTAAAATGTGCACATTTTTAAGCAGACACATGACAGCATATTACATACCTGTTTTTTTTTTTTTAATATATATTGAGTATGCGGCCGCCTGCGTTCTGATTTTTCTAATTGCGTTTTGAATACTGTTTTACACCACTTGTTTCTGCCTTGTTTCTCATAAATGTATCACTTTGAAAATTTTGCTTCAGTGTGGGTGCACTGAGACTTTGTGTGTGGTCATGTGACTGCCTGGTTCCATTTGACTGGTGAAATGGAGCGAAATATCTCAAGTGCTTACGGTGAATTGGTGACAGCACCCATAGCACATGTCTCTCTAATAAATAGAAAGAAATACTGCCAAATATCCAAACAAAAAACAGCGAGTCGGGGGTCACACTGCAGAGGTGGGTGCATTTATGGCACTCATTCTCTATGCAACTCATGATGCTTATTTTTGCACTACTGTAGCCTCTATATTTGCGCCTGCACACCTACGCACCACAACCCACACAGACCTCCGCATTTCAGGCAGCATCGATTTGCACTCCTAACACAAATGGCGAAAGAATATTCAGTAAGAGGGCGTTCCCGGGGCAGTTTCATTGGTCCATTGTGACGTGTTTGGTAATTTAATTGGGCAGATGTGACAAGACTTTGGGTAAATCTGTTGACACCTTGAAGCTTGTCAGTAAAAAATCTATTAATATACTGCATTAAACTTCGCATGGTTCAAACCGTTGAAAAACAAGTTGTGAACTTCTAGTCAGGAAAATACGGTACATAATACAATCAATATTAGATTCAAAGGAAGGGGGCGATCAGAATCTAGCTCAATAAAACAAACTCAACGGAGCATTATTTCTTCACAAAAATATCAAGCAAAAGCAAAATGTATGCTGCATTATGACGTGAAGTATAATTAATCCCCAAATTTGCTTAAGTAAATGTAACTGAGCAAATAAAACAAGCTGCGGCACAGTTGGTAGAGTGGCTTGATTCCTGGCTGACTGCTGTCGAAGTGTCCTTGGGCAACACACTGAAACCTAAACTGCCTCCCGGTCAGCATTAGAAATGAGAAACTGTTCTCAACACGACTGAGATAATTACACCCTTGTTTCTGTGGGATGAAACCTGACACTTGACCTGAGAATTGAAATGTTTTGTTAATGTAACGTCTTCAGACAGTTTTTGTATGTTTATCGGCATCATGGCATGAACTGTTTTTTTTTTTTGTTTTTTTTTAAACAAGTAGACTATAGAGCATTATAACAAAACAAACTGTTAAGCCAGCTAGCATGCATGTGTTTGTGTTCGCATGTGTGTCTGTGCGTGTGCTTGACCCCCCGAGGAGCGCGATCGTGCAAATTCAGCCCTCAGAAGGAGGTCTGGGGGGATTACAGGGAGGAATGATGGGAAAATCTGGGAGCACTCTCTCATTTGCTCACACGGCAGGCTGCTTTTAAGGGCAGGCAAGTGTGTAGTGTGTGTGCGGCTGCCGCCTCATCAAGAAGCACATTCCTTTTTTCTGCTTTATGCTGATTCAATCTTTGTGTGCGCCCAGACAAAGAGGGATGACTGCACTGCGAATAATGTCCACGTTTTAACCACAAAACTCCAAAGGCCAAATCTGAATAGCTTTAATTGGTTATGAACCAACAATTAACAAGAATCCCCGCTGACATCATCTCACAATCCGTGACTCATCTCACAGGTTTGCAATTCAGAAGCGATGGCGACAAGGAAGAAAATTAAGATTTGATTGAAAAAAAAATCTCTCACAATCTTCAGGAATTTATATGTATTGGGTCATTGATTTAGAATAACAAATTACTTGGGCTCTATTTTTGTAGACTGCGCACGTGCACTGTGACGTAAAAACCAGCAGATTATGATTTTCAAGTCGGCACAAGCCTAGTTTATTGTGTTTAGGAATTTGAAAAACCACGTTACGCCTCGCTGGGCATTCCGTCGGACTCAGGGCGTTTTCTTTTACATGCCCTGGCTGCATCTGATAATTTGGTGGCTGATATTTCCATATTTTACGGATCATTTGGCGCACCGTATTTATAGGTGCAATAGCCATGAGAAATTTTTTTAAAAAATAAATAAATAAACAAACAAATAATAAATAAATAAAAATACATAAACAAATAATAAATAAATAAATAAATAAGGCATGTAGTGTCTGAAAATGAATATGGGCAATTACGTGTATCAAATTGGTAACCCTCATCAATAATCAGTACATAAATAACTCTCACTTTCAAAAGGGTCGGTAACCCCAGTTATAAACGTACTTGGCATGCTTTGCTCTTCTGCAAGGACTCCAGTGAGTCCATTTATGATTCTGCAGCCTCAAAGACTGTAGACCTTTTGCATGCTGATTTTGGCCATTGGCCGTTATTTGGCTGTGCTCGTGCACACAACGGGACTAATGCCTGCTTCTGACTGCGTGCATCTGCCAAAATACCAAAAGAAAGAACGTTTCATCCATGCGCAAAATTAGCCAGCGTGTTGCCCTGGGTACAGAAATAGATCCCCCTGTGTCAGATAGCATTTAAAATGAGTAGAGTCTTGACAAGATGACCAAGCCACCTCATCTGGCTCCACTCAATGCGGAGGAGCAGCGCCATGACTCTGAGCTCACCTTATCCCTAAGGGAGAGCCCAGAAATCCCACAGAGGAAACACAATTCAGCCGCTAGTATCCGGGATTTTAGACTTTCGGTCGCGACCCCCAGCTCGTGAACATAGGTGAGGGTAGGAACTCATCGTCCGATAGGTAAATTGAGACCTTCGTTTCCAGCTCAGCTCCTTCTTCACCACGTTGGCTCACGAGAGAGTCCGCATCACTGCAGATGCTGCACCGATCCGCTCCAATATCCCCTCACTCGTGAACAAGACCCCAAAATACTTGGACTCCTCCACTAGGGGCAGGATTTCATCTCTGACCTAGAGAAGGCACTCCACCCTTGTAGAGCTGGTTCACTGTTCCACAGCCAGGACGAAAACCAAATTGCTGCTCCTGAATCCGAGATTTAACTACCTGACAGACTCTCCTCTGCAGAACCACTGAATAGACCTTATCAGGGAGGCTGTGGAGTATGATCCCCGATAGTTGGACCACACCATCCTGTCCTGCCTCTTAAGAAAGGGAACCACACAATACGATTCATCATCATCATCAGCAGAATCTTTTCCCACCGTCAGCGTCAACACACAACCAGGTGGTGATCAGTTGACAGCTCCGCCCCTCCCTTTACCAGAGTGTCCAAAACATTTGGCCACAAATTCGATAACACTACCACAGTTGATCATCGATGTGTGGCCTAGAGTGTCTTGATACTAAGTTCAAACACAGACACCCTTATGCTTGTGTTCATTATGGACGATCCATGAAGAAGTCGCGTAACAGTACACCGCTCAGGTTTTGATCAGGGCTCTGTTCCTCCCAATCACGCCCCTCCAGGTCACACGTCATTGCCCACGTGAGCATTGAAGTCACCCAGCAAGATATTTTCTGAGGTTTGCATACTTTGCACATGCAGAATTACACACATTTGGATGGAGTAATTGAGTTTATAAAGAGCATCAAACTCCTTTCGGGGTTTGACGCAGTTGCTGATTTGTTAGTTAAGAAAAGGGACTCAAAGCCGCCTTCATTTGAGTAGACAGACAACACGTGCAGGAAGAATTTTAAAAATATCCACTTCTTGAAACCACTTGAAATAAATTCAGCTATTACTATTGTAAACCGCTTTAGTGTTAAGGGTCAAGGGGAAGGTGAGGCCAATTCAAGCTGTCAATCACAGGACTGACACAAAGGCACAGATAAGAATTCACATTCATACTAGACCTACGAGTTCTTCAACGCACCACGGCCGCGAAAGACCTTTTACTTTCCGACATTTGACTATGTCAACATTTATTGTGCCATTATTGATTGTTTTCAACATTATCCCATTTGCTCTCTATCAATGAATGATGTGCGTTGATTGTGTGCAGTCCTGTGACACAGATGGCCTGTGAAGTAACCACCAACACCGTCTCCAGCCAGTCAATGTTTGCCGCCCGTAGTGAGAATGACGTAAATGAGTAACAGTTTCAAATTGACATGTAAACAATGAGCTGTAGCACACTTTGAAGCGATGACGAATGCAAAGAAAGTGTGCTAATGGAGTGCAAATTAACTGCATGTAGGAACCACACCCCGGATGCTGCAATTTGGTGCAGTGCTGGGATCATATCCGTATTAATGAGCCAAAATGTTATGGAATTCATTATGTATTCATTTAACTTGTGTGTTTATTTACAATTTATTTAGCGGCACCAGCATTTTATATGGGGTTGGCTGATTAATAAAATGCCACAACAAACACAACTCCACTGTGTATTTTTTTTTATGTAACTTTACAAGCAGGACCAGCACATAAAAAAGGGTAACAACACTTTAATATGGTCACTATGGTGATATAACAGACACCACAGAACAAACATAAAGTGCATGAAAATATCTAACTCACCATAACTCAAGAACCGCTGGCTGCATATTGAACAAAGCAGGCTTCATTTGTGGTTGGTTTTTTTTTTTGGGGGGGGGATTTTGCGATTGCGAGGGTTAAATATTAGCGTTACGCGACGGAAACGAAGGTAATTAAAAGTATTCTGGCAATATTTTAAAAGTAAAATATTTTTCATTTCCCCCTTCAATCTGTGGCCCCTCTATTAAATAAAAAACTAAACAAAAGAGAAGCTGTAAACTTGCAAACCAAGTTCCCATGCGTACTTTGAGGGGAAAATTCTAACCAGTAAAATCTTAACAATTTCTGCGGCTGCAGGAGACTACAGAGTTTCTTTACCCACATAGAAGGCATGTAAGCAGATTTGACTGCTTATGCTCATTTTTTAAGTCCTCCCAGACATGTAAGCATTGGAAATATTTTAAATCGGAACAAGCTATATATTCAACTACCACTAATCTGTGATTGTGGTTTTACAATTCGTAAAAACAGAAAATCTGGTCAAAGTAATCTTAAATTGTGCTTCAGTAAGCACTCCAGGCTGAGTGTAGAAGACATTTTTAGTTCTTCAAAATAGTAAGTAATCGACCCGTCTACATATATTGTGCGGGGATATGGAGAAATTTAAATTAATCCCAGTTGACTTTGATACACGATGACCTATTCACCTGCCAATCCGAGAACTGGACAGGCTAGGATTCTCACCTACAGACAATATTGAGTCTTCAGTAAAGCTCCACGTTTTTGGATTGTGGGAACGATGTTTGAAAACCAAGAGAGCAGATTCAAACCCAGGCTGCTTGTTTGGTGTGAGGCCACAAAACAGGGGAGACATGTATTAGTAGGAGAACAAAGATATGATAAAAGCCTTTTTATCCCCAGTTCGCTTGCTTCCTAGTCACTGAGTATGTGTAGTCAATATTTGGGTCAAGTTCAAATCGCAGTTTCTGAAACACTGACTGCCTTTACATGCAGCCAATAACCCTTTTAAACTCCAATATTGGAAGTATTCAGATTTTTGAAGTCATGTAAACGCATTAAAAAAACAACAACTTTGTACCCCCTTTTGAACGTGATTATTATTATTATTATCATGTTATTCTTATTCGAGTTGTCAAAAATTGTACACAGTAATCCCTTGCTATATCGCGCTTTACCTAACGCGGCTTCGCTGGTTCGTGGATTTTTTTTTACAGTGCCTTTTTTTCGTAAATCCTGATCGGCTCAGGGGCGTTACTGTTGTCTAGAAGTGAAAAAAGTTAGTTATTTGTAAGAAAACGTTAATATTTGTTTTGTGAAAGAGTTATTGACTGCATGCAACGTAGTCCCTGTTTAGTTTTAGCAAACGAATGGACATTACATGGGTTAGTGTTTTGGAGAATTTCAAATCTAATTTAGTCCCTTAATCATATGTTTTTTATCAGGGCATATTGATGATGCAGAGGTTTTGTGCTCAAAGTCACAATATGGTTTCACAATCTCTAATCAAGCATTTGGTGACTAGTACTGCCCAGCTTTAAATGAGCTCAACTATAGGGGCCGCTCCAGAGCCTTTGTGCCACCCTGCTAGAGCATTATCACACGTCGCTCGGTATAGGATGCCAGAGGAGGCGGGGGTTCATGGACTGCTGAGTGGAGAAATAAATCAGTTTAATTGAACACACCAGGCTTCCAGTGGCTTAGAAAAAGAATAGCAGCCGATACTATGTGAACAAATACAACACCCCGCATCCCTCCAATGCCTGCAGGGAAAGATGAGAGCCTCCGTGTGGGTGCACACATGCGGGTCGATGTGTGTCTCCTTGCATACCGCCGTGGCGCTCTCTGCTTATTGACGTGCACGCATCTGTGCACAGTGGAGTGTGAGAAACATGACTCTACGCCAACTAAGAAGTGCTTCCATCTGTTGCGCACGCCTCACAGCGGACTCTCTTCTCACTGGCACTTCATAGAGGCCATGATCTCCTTCAGTGATCCAAGAGTAGATCTCAGCTGACTTTAACCCACCCACCACCGCAACACCCTTCCGCCTCCATCTGTCTGGGAGGAAGGAGATGAAGAGGAGCGGTGAAGTAGAGGAAGCGGATGATTTGCAAGGAAATGACCGGGATCTAATTAGTTTGTAGGAAATTAGGAAAAACGAGATCAAGAGAAATAAATCATTTGACACACGACAGAAGAGAAGACGAATATATACCTGATGAGCTCCCTCTTTCTGGTACAGCTGCTCCTATCTGTGTCATGTCCGCTCCCTGGGGAAATGAAGTGCACGATAACGCTCAGTTTGAGCCTCTCACTTTTCACATGATCCTTCTGTTAGTTCAGTAAGATCACAAGATAAGAGGCTGAATCAATATAAAAAAATCTTAAGGTCAAACGATCCAGAATTTGAAATATTTTTTAAAGCTACACCTCGAATTGACTGGTTCTAAAACAGGGGTGTCAAACTCATTTTTGTGGACGGGCCATATCGTAGTTCTGGTTTCCCTCAGAGGGCCGTTATGACTGTGAATCCATAGAAATGTATGATCACCTTACATTATCACATACACAACAAATTGATGGAAGCCAGTTTTGAAATCAGAAGCCGGTAAGTTATTGTTTGTTCAATTTATTTTAAAAGTGGAGGATGGGTAACGGATAAATGGCAATATTCCATGTCTCAATGTTGTTAAAAGTGAAGACAATTTGTTCGAAACAGGAAGTTGACGCAAATGATTTGCCCTTTGCGGTCCTCATAAAATGAGGTCGCGGGCCAGATCTGGCCCCCGGGCCTTGAGTTTGACACCCGTGTTCTAAAAGAAGGAACGCGCCGTAACATAAGGGGTGATAAAAGAAGGCCGTGAAAAGAGAATATACTCTACAGTATGATGAGACTTAAATTCAATGACGCGATAAAACTCGAGCATTAACATGCGATATAGACTGTGTAACGTTATCAAATTTGATGTCGATTTTTATTTTATTTCGTTTACATTTTCCATTTCTTACGCTTGTATGACAACTTCCACTGTATGTTCATGTCTGGCTTGGCCTGAGGAGGAGACATGTATCTTTCCGGCTGTGATTGTCAGGGGATCGATGTTCTGAGTTTAGCAAGGGACATTGAAAAAGACTTGAGCCAGAACTTTTGTGACCACTCTTCCAACTTGGGAATTTGAATGCCCTCCGCCAGGGATCAACAAAAAACTTCAAGCAATCATTGTGCACGTGACAATCGTTCCGCAATGGACATCTATGATGGATGAATTCCGTGCAAAGCAATTTACATGAGCGATTTTAAGATCCTCTTAGTGGTAAAAATGCAAAGTGAATGTGCTGCGTGCATGTGTGGGCCTGCGTTTTCCTTTTATGTGCAGCTGCTGCCCTGCTCTTGAGAAAGTAAATTGGAAATCAGTTTTAACTCAAACGCTGCGTGCCATGACAATATGTGGAGTACAAAGACTTCACCCTTACCCTCGAACAATGTTGGCTTCCCCACTCTAATCCCCTCTCGGGCGACATGATCAGTTAATGTGTGCGTGTGTGTGCGTGTAGCTGGCTGTCTAGCCCGATGACCTTGCAGCCACACGCAATGAGGATACGGAGTGAAAGCGCTTGCATGTCTGAGGTCGCAAACCCACAGCCCGTTTTCACGCTCCATCTTCTTCATACGTGCAGTGATTTGTGCATTTTACTCCGTCGAATTAGCTCAAACACGACACTTCTGTCCGTTCTATCAAGATTGTTCGAGTCGTAGACCAGTTTAATCGAGTTTGACCATTGGCAATCCCGGAGATGCACTCACAGCTGCCTTGGCACCAGCTATTAGTCTTCCTCTTCCTTTCTTTGTTCCTCGTGTCACATCTTGATCCCATTTGCATCTTTTTTTCCCCCCACCTGTCATCTCACAGCTACTGTTTATTTAGATTAGTCCAATGTCCTTCATATTTAGGAATAGTTTATATCTGACACATCTATATAATCTGAAATTGGTACAATGCCAATTTGCCCCATGTGACCACTCGGTATGTCACAACTTATGCTTTGTGATTGAGCGAGAGGGAAAACATTTGGTTGCCCCAGAAACAAATGAGAACATACATGAGTTTCCTGTTCCATGGTCTCATCTTCGGCAAACAGGACATGTCCTGGCAGTGACTTCAACTGAGAAACACAATACCCAAATTTGTTCCAATATCAACAAATTCTATTTGACTATCAAAATCAAGGTGTTTTGCTTTTGATAAATGATAAGATACATCTGGGCCGCTTTTGCTTGTTTCTTTCGGTTTTGATGAGTAGAAAAACAAATGTCCTGAGAGATCATTAAAAAGGAAAGATTCAATTTTGAGATTTCTTTTTTGGTGTAAATGAAATAAAAAGGCCTGAAAAAAGAGGCAGAAAACTCGTTATTTTCAAGGGCTGGTTTCCGCCCACTGGTCGTTTGACCTAGTGCGTTGCATGCGTGATGTCACAAGCCCAACAGGTCGTATTCAGTCTTTGAAGATGGCCATGACAAGCTGTCGGTAAGTATTGGTCACTCTGTTTTTATTTAATTAATGGAGAAACAAAATGAACCTGAAAAAAAAACCACGACAAGCACACTTCGCAGACGTGGCTCGATGATGTCATATGCATCAAATGCTGGCCCCGGATGATTTTCAAAACATACAGCGGAATCTCTGATAATGTGTATCAAACCGGTCTTTGCGATGTATATATTTTATTGTTTAATGCAACATATATAAATTTGAAAAAAAAAAAATCATGTCACATACACTTCAGAGCAAAGATCTTTGCGGGAAAAGGAACCTATGTGCCTGCACGTGTTGTATTTTATATTTGTACTGATGCTCCCAATAAAAAATAGACAAAAAGTAATGTGATATAGACAAATAAATGCAATTCATTCATTTAAAACAATGAAAATAAGGCAAAAAATAGTCATATAAAAGTAGAGAACATGTTAAAACTCCTCTGACATGTATTATCTATCCCCAAAAATACAAAAGAAAAATTTACAGCGTAAATGGAGCTCATTACTACCCACCTTTGCTTCTTCCATCATCTTCTCAAGTACACAAGTGTGCAAGTCATCTCGTGAAGCACACGGGTTGACTTGCACGGAATACAGTGTCAAAAAAATAAAATTAAATAAATCTCCCTGTCTCGGTGGGGAAATTTGATAGTGGTGCCAAAATTAACTTTGAACCACAATAAATCTAACATCCGCGATGGCGGCACGACAGCATACGTCACTTAAATTATAGCTTGCAGAAGCGTGCATACCTATAACTGTCAGCTGGCTGTAAGAAGACTTAATCAGCTGTTGGGGATGACGTACACACACGGGAATGAAACATTCAACTTCACACTGTCTTCTCTGTCGTAATCAGAGAAGAGCAAGAAAATATCTATGCAATTAGATTCAGTTAAAGAATGTCTGATAAAAGTGAGGCACACAGGTGTGCCGACTATTGATGACAAGTGGAAATGGTTTAGGTTCAAGCAGACGTAAGCATTTGTTAACTGACAAAAAGAGAAGCGAACAGGGACAATGATTTTTTTTTTTGTACACAATTTTGAACAGCAACATTAGCACTGTCACGAGAGCTGATAGCATAACTGGGTCATCAATATGATAAACCATCAAAAGCTGTGCATTTAGCTCCTAATATTAACAGTAGTTCACTTTTATTTATATTGTAGGACAAGAAAGGGTTTTGATGATTTTATCTATGACATTTTTGTAATTCCATTATTGTATTTTTTTTTGTGATTTTTTTTTCTCCGGCTCTGGTCTTTGTGTGAGGAGTTTGCATGTCCCCGCTGTGCGTGCGAGGGTTTCATCTGGGTATTCCAGTTTCCTCTAACATCACGGAAACCTGTTACCTGTTATGGATGGATGGTCGGTTTTGAAGGTAATAATACTTTAATCACGCAGTGCATTTGCAAAAAAGTGACAGATCCCACAAATAGCTTGCAAGGCGTTTCGTGCAACAGTCAGTCCCAATGGTGCAAACTACACATTTAAAGGCACGCATGAGCGCACACGGCCAAGCACAGAGCAGACAGTCACAGACAGTGTGTATTGTCCTTATGAAAACAAGATGTATCACATCAATCACTTCGATCCTTCGCTTTTGCTCTCTTGACCTTCACTCATTCATCATCTCCTCTTTCATCTCTCGCCTTGCTCCATGCGCATCTATACCTCTACCCACTCTAATCCATCAGATCAATCTGGTCTTCCTCTGTGTCGAATGATCCATGACTTTCTTCATCTTCTGATGAAACAATGAGCTCATGCTCTCAGGCCGCTCGAATATATTGTATACAGAAGGAAGCTCCCTGACAATAATGTCACCCAGGCATTAGGAGAGGGTTGCTGACTACACACTTATCTGTTGATTTGAAAAAAAAATGTCCTTTATTAACCTATTACCACCAAAATCTGTTTCGCAGCAAATCGCATCAGTTGCGTTAAAAGGTGATCATCAAATTATGCATGAGGCCTGAGCGCACACTAGGTGCGAGCATGCTACAAATCCAAGAGTCAGGTGAATGGACAAAACAAATTAAGGAGGAAGATGGTCGTGTGTCTTGTGTGTTGGAGAAAGAGAGAGAGAGAATCGCAGAGAGCGAGAGAGGAGTAAGCACGGTATATGTGGTCACGACAAAACAAATTGCCCTTGAGTGGCTCGCTGGCACGCTGATCAGATTGCATGCAGGATCAGAGAGATTCCACAGCTGCTGCTCGCTGTCCTTAGACTGCCCCTCAAATATGTGTGCATGCGTTACCAAGGCAATGGGCTGGCGCCACAAAAACACAACAGGTGGGGAAAACTGATGTTTGATGGAGGTGCAAGTCAAAGGGTAGGCAGTTGTCGTGGTAACGCATCCCACACACAAACCATGTGGTCCCTTTCATTTTGGGATCTTGACATGGATTCAAAGGTTTTGGAGTCTGTGGGACTGATATGATGAATTGTGAGACTGGAAGGCTTCAAAAAAGCACTCATAGACTGATGGCTGGTGAACAGACAACCAATCAGGATAGTGAAAGCAGGGTGAGCCGATCATCTCAGTCATCCCATCTGGACTTCAGTCTAGACTGCCACACGTGAGTCAGATCAAGGAATAATTACTTCCTGCGAGGAGGTTGGATCTGCAGTGTTTCTTGTAGTAGTAGCACATGGGCCAAGGAAGAACCAATCAATACATTTTTGGTCCAGATGCTCTTCCGACACACCACCTGACTTTGGATGAAGTATTAATAATTATTAGACCAATCAGCTGGATTGGATTGGATGATGTTTTGCATTTGGTCGGTTTAAAGATTACAATTTGCTGATTTATCAATGATGTTATTGATCAGATCCACAAAAACAGACATTACAGAGTCGACTGCAATTTTACATTTTTTTTCCATCTTTGCGGCCCGCCCCAGCCCGGCCCAAAGTTGCCCACGGACTGTAGGTTGGGGACCACTGGCCTAAAGTACAATTGTTCAGCTGTCATCATATTGGATCTGGAGGACTCGAAAAAATCCACAAATTCAACATTATACACAGTGAAGAGATTAGGTTGCTGAGCTGGACCCGGCCGCCCCTATCCTCAGACTCACGTGGACATGCACGCCTTATCATGCAATTAGGTCTCAGACTTGAGCGCACCCACTCCTCCTTATCCTCCACTACATAGACAGCAAGATGTAACACGGCCTTAAGGCTGATTCTCCCTATAGCATATGTCCATATGTCTGGGTGGGTCGCGTGCGACTGCAAACCGCCCCCGCCATCCTCTCAGTCTGAGACTCTGATCCCTCTCTTGGATGTATGAACATGCGTGCAAATGGCACACACAGAGACACATCCAGTTCCAACTACTGTCAATGGCAATTGTATTCAATTAAAAAAAGAGTCACAAGTACACTGAAAGGGGGATACTCAAACCAGTCTGTTGTAATCGAAGACAAAAAAACATTTGAATGAAACGAGAATTGTACTTTTTAATACGATAACTGCATAGCTCATTCTTCCATTGCGATAAAACTGAAAAACACTCACATTCTGTCAATGCATCTCACACAAAACGGCATGCATATGTACACTCCAAAACTCCTAAAATAAATCCTGCATGATGTCTTCTCCCTGAACGAAAATAAATAGAATAAGAAATACACAAAACCTTTCTTACCATCCACAGATTGTAGGAGAGAAGAAGGGAGGAAACATTAGTGACCAAATGAGTACTTCATCTGTAGTCAGTCAGGTCAAGTAGTTCTTTAATGCTTTGATAAGTAGATAGAGGTAACATTTTACACATACTCCCCCCAATACGTAGGGGGATGTTTGTGTGAGCGAGTATCTCCCACTGTGGCTTTTTGCCAGTGCTGTGAGTGCACTTTTGAAGTGGTTGACATTTCAATCATTAGGAATGATAAAAGAAGAGTGTTTGTCACCTATAAATAGTATGAGTCACAATGGGGGATACACAAAGGACTTTTTTATTTTTTTTTATTTTTGATATTTTAATCGGTATGTTCTTTATCTATCACTGCATTCCTAAATGTCAGCCAAATATTTGATATGAAACTCCCAAGATTTAGTAAAAGACTAATGTGAATGATAATGCATAGCTCAAGTATTTTGAAGAGCCGTCGTGCATAAAATGCTATTTAATGTAAGGTTTTTGCTTTTGTATACCAAATGAGAACATTCATAACTTGATTACCAATTTTAAAGCTTTCTAGTCTGGGTGTTCCAATCGAGGTTGATCTCTGGTTGGCTACAGGCAGCAAAGTACAAGCTACGAGATTCCGATTCCGTTTGGTAGCCGATTGATCGGAGCACCACTGCTTTCTCGATGTGACCTACACTGACCGAACACATCATTATGACCACTTTCACAAAAGCATATTGAGGTTGTATAGACACTGTCTGAGAAACATTCCGATAACAATATATTCACTATTGTGTTGGCGGTGGTGTAGAACAAGACAACATGTTGAAGGCTCTCGTGATGAAGTCATCCAGGATTGCGCTTTTGTCTGTACATTTCATTCTGCATTTGGCAAAAAAACAAAAAAAAACACAGAAGAAGAATACTTTCCAAAGCCAGAAGCCACAGTATTCCTCCATCAAGTATTAAACCCTCAGTTAGATCTTGGTGTGAGGGCTACACGTTGGTGCAGCTTTGCAGTACTGGGAATAGTAATACTTCCTGGTTCGGGCGGGGCAAGTGAGGCATTACGAAACATTTGATTGGCTGCGGCAAAGTATACAGAGGGATGACCTGCTTTTCACCCTGTGCATTCCACATACCGCAATCCACCTGTGCTACCAACTGTGTAAGTGTGCAGGTTTTTTCATGTGCATGAGAGTGTGTGTTCGTTGCCGCATTCTGTACACACTTACATCAGCTCCTTAGTTAGATGCTTCTTCTTTCCTCTCATCTTCTGAAACTCCACACTGGAATGCGCCAACTCGTCTCTCTGCACTGTTTTCAAATGCACACACACACACATATAAGTTACACTGGCTCGAAACCAAACTTGTCACCAGAAGCTGTTATGCCACATGATTTACTGAGGGACAGAGGACGTAAGAAAAAAGCGACTGACAGGTACAGCATTGTTACTTCACACTTGTGTAAAGAGAAAGCCGACACCAAAAGAAACTGTTTGCCGTAGATCGGCAGGAGAAGTCAAACATGAAGCATGGAGGGAGGCACACAATAGACAGACTGGGGAACATGAAAGCACACCAAACAAAAGGTGAGGGAGAGGAGTGAAGAAAAGCAGCAGGGCGGAAGAGGCTGAGGAGAATATGGTGAAAGGAAGAGAGGCTTCTTGCACGAGTGGAGAATCCAAGGAACGGGAAAGTGTGAGGGGAGACCATGAAACACAACACCATAGCCTGACAGGCTTTGTTGTTCTGTAGCTGCTGTGCTGCTACTGTCTCCTCCTGCTGCTGACGTCCCAATCTGTCACTGTGGACAGAAAGATCCCGAACTACCTGTTTGATAGATAGAATTCATTCATATAATGCTTGTACAGTGCTCACTTATATTATTTTAAAAGCTAATCATCTGTAATCTGGCATAAAGTACTTTTCTTCCCTGACATTGAATTTTACGTAACTGGTTTCCAGGCCACTGAATTCATTTATTTAAAAGCAGATCTGGAAGAAATGCTTAACAGCAACATTTAGGCCTTGTATGATGCCAACAAATTGTCAGCCTAGACTGGACTTACTGCAGCTTCAGGCAGAAGTGCACATCACGCAAGGGAAAAGCACTCAACTTCCAAGTCTGAATAGTGAGTAAGTCTGTCACGCCAATCCCCCCCCCCCCCTAAACAGTCATATTTGCATACAGGCCTTCAAGTACGAGTGAAAGGCATTGCTTAGGATTATATTCGTCATTCATTACCACTCTGAAAAACACACACTGGAAAAAGCATCACTAATTATTTATAAGGCCCTATTTATTGAACGTGAGAGAATTAGCTGAAGAACTAATTATGGTCGCGGCAGCCTCTATTTATGTCTTGTTTGTAAAGATCAGTGTTAATATCAAACATCTTTATGAAGACAGTCATTGAACTAAATACATTTACTACCGGAGCATATAGAGGCACCTTGAATTACAATTTTGTTTTATTAGGTGACCCCACTTGTATCTTAAATAGCAATCAATAGTGTTCCTGCTATATAAAAACAATAGTTTTCAAGTTTTTGCTTGAATTCATCGTTCATGTGTAACATCTACGTTCATACACGTATATAACGCATAGATTTGATGAGAGAGTACGAAGAAGACTGTCAGACTATGTTGCAAAAACAGTCCTTTCTTGCAAAGTAGAAAGAATACGTATACAACACCTTGAGTATTGTTACATGATCTGTCCGATATTGTTGCAAGTTCATTAAAGCACAAATGGAATTTGGGATTCTGTCTTTGCGTTAAAATAGCGGGAGAACGTAAAATTGAGTTATGTGGTTTGACATCCATAACGTATAATTTTCTTTCTTTTTTTAATTTTTTTTTTATATTGTTTAGTTTTACACTAAATATAAAACGGGTGTATTGATAACCAACTAGAAGCCAGCACACTTGGCCTCTATCTAGAAGACCTGATTGTGCTATGTGCCAAACTACACACAACCCACTCAGGTAAGGCAAACTCGACAGCATGTTTAGAAAAAGACTAACTAGTAATACAAAGCGATGGCTCGTAACTTGAGAAATTCTTTAATTAGTGTGCTCTCAAGTCAAGGCAGGCCGACCACTGCACTCAGTGCCAAATCGAGTGTTAATCACATATGAGCTGTATCTAACATTTTGCTGTTAGAAAGATAATAAAGCAAAACTTGGACTGCCACTGTCCAAAAGATTATTATTATTTTGATTGCAGTGGAGTAAATGTCATTATGAAATCAACGGCAATGTGATTATATTATAATTTCTTCCACACCAAAAGAAGATGTATTTCTGCAGTGGTTGTGTCCCTGACTGTTAGCAGCCAGCATAAAAAACATAAATGCCGCAGCAGAAACTTTAATTTGGACACGATTGGCATCCCTCCTTTCTCAGGAGTGGAACTTCTTTGGATGCTACCAGGAAAAATGGTAACAAACCCTCCAGTTATTCAAAACAACACTTTGGGGAGAAACTTAAATCCTGCCAACAAGATGGAAAAAAATCTTCCCTGCACACACAGTGTGTGTTCAGCCAGCCGGAGCAGAACATTCAGTCCCCAGTCCGGTCACATTGCTAAGACATCCTGTTGTTTCTCACTCAGATTTGAGTGATCTTGTTGCATGTCAATAGAACTGCGGCCACAGCCTAGCAGTTGGCTTTCGGTCATATATGTTCCCTCATGAATCATGAGGTCAGAACATCAGAGCAGACAAGCAACTTGGATGTACTGTACCCATGGACAACAATTATATTTTACTCTCTGTCACACCAACAATTAATTTGGTTCAAGGCTATGAGGTCTTTGTACTTTGACAAAGACATCCAAACATGGTCGTTTTAGTCAAATACTTTTCTGACTGAAGACATCAGTCAGTTGCAAGCGTTGCACTGCGGCTAAGTATTTGTTTGTCAAGCCAGTGTGAGTGTGTGTGTCTACTGTGAGCATTGTGTGTGAGGGTCCTTCAACGCGGTAAGGGCACATTGGCTTTTTAGAGCCCTCAATGTCAGACTGACATTCTCTCTTCCAATGTGTTTTCCCTCGCCATCCCTTGGTAGTTTCCTCCCTATGGTTCCTAATTTCACCATGTTTCTGCAATTATTTCCCTCTTTCCTCTGATACATCACCAGAGCTTTGTTTTCTTTTAAACTCTTGTTTCTTTCATTGTGGCTTGTTCACCTTCCCTGCAGGGATAGGGGAGCCAACAAGGCCCTCCTCACAGCAGCAATGATAATTGCTTTCTGGTCACTGTGACATGACAGGGTTCTTGAGGGTGAAGCAACACACACAAACACGCGCACACACAAAGCAGGACAATGCGCCCTTAGAAGTATTCATTAATACCCACAGAAACAGACAAGTCCTAACAGAATTCAGTTAGTAATGCTTCAAGGCTCTACAATAACAGCAAACCAGCCAGTCTGGGTCGATCCTCAATATGCTGATAATGCGTCAAAGTAGTACGTAAGTGCAGTGGCCTTAAAGAATCTAAATACCAATGTTCATATGCTTGGTTTTTGTAATAAAAAATGAGACCAAAAAAAGAAGAAACGACTATTAATGAGACTTGCACAACTCAATTAAAAAAAATAAGAAAAAAAAAAAAAAAATATATATATATATATATATATATACATATATATATATATATATATTTATATTATATTCATTTTTTTATTTGTATATTTTTTTAGAGTGTGGCAACAGAATCTCAAACTACAAAGATAATGTGGTTGCACAAGTGTGTACAGTGTATATAATTATTATATACATGGGGAACAAAAACTTTTTAACTCGCATTAAGCACGTCTGCCACCATTTAAACTGCTTCACTGTAGGGATGGTGTTCTTTTTGTGACGTGTAGTGCTATGTTTGCATCAAATACATTTTTGGGGTTTGGTATGGTTTGGCCATAACCTCAACCTTGTTTTCATCTAATCATTTTCTCAAATTCATTTGGAAGATTTATTTTTTTCTTTGCAAGATAAGGTTTCCATCTTGCCACCCTATCCCGCAGCCCAGACATATGAAGAAGACGGAAGATTGTTGACACGTGTACTAAACTACCCACAAATTCCCACAAGTCTTTTAATGTTGCTGTCGACCTCTCGGCAGCCTCCCTAAACAGCTTTCTTCTTGTTGGTTCATCAGTTTTGGATGGGCGCACAGTTCTTGATAATGTCACAATAATGACTGTCTTGAGTGTGTTCCGTGGAAAATTTAATGAGGTGGAAATATTTGTAATTTATGTAACTTTTGTACCCCTCGCCCGACTGATAGTGTAACTTTGAACAATGAGACCCCTCTGATCCTGTCAAACTTCTCCGTGGACCAAGTTGCAGTAAGTATTACAGCAACAGTCGCACAAGTATATATACCCCCTGACAAAATTCACAAATGAAAAACTCTTGGGCAAAATTCCAATGATGTTGGGATGCTATGTAAAATGTAAATCAAAGAAAATACATATACTTTTGAACCTATATTCTAATGAATGCACAAAAAAAGCAGTTTTATGTTCAAATTGAAGAATGTCATTTTGTTTCTTGTGTACTGCAAAATTCTCTTATTTAGAATTTGATTTGATGTTCAATTTTATCAACAGCACCCAGAAATGCCACCAGGTTCTCGGGCCGGAGACCATCAGAGATCAAGCGATGCAAAGTGGAAAAGTGTGCTGTGGTCTGATGAGTCCAGAAAATCATGGACATCGTGTCCTCTGGGCTAAAGAAAAAAGGCACCATCTGGGTTGCTTTCAGCGTAAAGTTAAAAAACAATATGGGGCCGTATGGCGGTGTGTTAGTAGTGCTCATGCAACGGGTAACATGCACATCTGTGTCATCACCATTAAGGCACATACTCATTTTGGAGCAACATATGCTGCCATCAGTCTTTTTCACGAATGTTCCTGCTTCTTTCAGCAAGACGACTGCAAGTCACGGATGTTTAACAAAAAGATGGTTCATACTAAAATGGTGCGATTGCTAGAATGCCTGCCAGCAGTCCAGACCTGTCTCCCATTGAAAATGTGTGGCATATCATGAAGTGCAAAATAAGCCAATGGAGACCCTGGAATGTTGAGTAACTGTAGCTGCACATCAAGCAAGAATGAGAACAAACACTTACAAAGCTTCAACAATTGAGTGTTAAACTGAAAGGTGGTGTAACACAATGATAAATATGCCCTTGACCCAGAATTTTGGGAACGTGTTGCAGGCATCAAATCCAAAATGAGTGCATATCTTGAAAAAAAAAAAAAACGTTTTAATATTATTATTACATTGTATGCTCAATTTAGTTACATTTTACACAACATCCCAACTTTATTGGAATTATTATTTGTAATTTGTATGTGCTACTGTAAGATTTCAAGTTACTGTAAAGGACAAACTCCCAAACCCAGCAATTGTCATCACACCGCAGACCCATTGAAAGTCCGAGGAGAAACACATATAGGTCACCCGGTATCACAAGTTTTACTACTGTGCATTCACGTCATCCAAATGGACAGCAAAATGCAAGCCGAGACAGATACAGACTGGGGTTGAAAGTGAAAGTAAATGGTATGCTACCTTGGGTTTTCTGCCAACATATTAAATGTTTTGACGTACTGTTGCCACTATAAACACATGCGTGCACACGCACTCACAAAGTTGGCTTCTAAGGAGATGGATACCATATACAGTAGTTTAAGGATAGGCCAAAGTGCTGGCAGATGGTTGCGGTTCAAGGATGGGTCACGCACACATACACACAACCACGGATTCATACACCCTTAGTCACGCTACAGCCATGGGCTTTCAACGTCATCCATCTGTCCTCACGCTTAAAATCTGCCAAAAATGAAATCATAGTAAATAACAAAAAAAATCTCCTGATCACTTTTAATTTGAGATGTGCTTTTTGTCTACTGCTGAGTTCACAACATAAAATTCAGTTTTCACGACGCCGCTTTATTACCCTTCTGGCAACACCACACCCTACGAAGTGCCTCCTACTTCTTACACACCACCTAATCAACTGTTCACATGAGCCAAGTTCCCACTGCATTTTTCTCGAGTCCTCGCCTTTCTTCTGATGTCACACAACACTGATAGTGTGGGTATTACTGTTTTATTGTCAGCAAACAAGCATTTCAGTTTAGACTCATGCGTGAGACAGACAAGGGTGTATACCGTGTGGATCAACAACAGGTCATTCAAGCCAACGGTCGACACTCATGAGCAACAGCTACTGCATCATTTGGATTTTTTTCTTTTATAAAAAGAAATGCCATTACACTGCAAAATGACAAGGTACATAAATTGATGATTGATATAATTCTGCTTAAAATTTGCATCAATTCAAAAAAAGGATTAGAAGCCCTGACCGGACCATAGAAACAAAATCAAAATTAAACACGATGTAGCTGCCAACCATGCACTTAAAAGAGCTTCCACTTTTTACAAGCGATGCAACATTTTACAGAGAGGCTTTGGAAATTCTTGTCAAGTCACAGAAAGAACATTTGTGAAGATGACAGGTCCTGGCTCACAATCTGCGTTCTAGTTCGTCCCAAATGTGTTTGATTGGTATGAGGTCAGGTCTGTATGCGTGTGCGTGTGTGTTGCAAGTCAAATTCTGCCTCACCAAACTCTTCCAACAATGCCTTTATGAACCATAATTATGCAGACTTTGTGGGAAGCTACAGCAAGAATGTTTAATTATATAATAGGACACGCCGCAGAAAACATGATCATATCCTACCAAACTTTTCTTTCTGTTTGCCAAAACGCATGCAAACACGTACAAACACACACACACACACTTGGCAGCTGTTTAGAACATGCGGCAGAAAGAAAACACACCCATGAGGTCAGCTAGAGGTTAGCTCTACTTCTGGCTGTCAGCAACAAACAGACGTTATGCATTTATGTTGTCCATGCCAACATTGTTTTTTAATTAAGTAAATAATTAAAAGTCACGTATTTCTCATTATTCAGGGTGGAACTCAATTTATGACGCACTTGCTAGTCATACTTCATCAGAATTTTATTTTATTATTTTATTCCTTAATATACTAACCAGCATATATAATTTAAATGTTTATTGATTTATAACAGATTTATAACAATCTGAACTCATTTAATTTGCAGTTATGGCCAAGTGGTTAAAACCGTCACCTGACACAGACTGTAGGTATCCCGGTTTAAGACACCAACCAGGAAAAGAACGTGGTCAAGAAAAAAAAGCTTGAGAAGATGTTGCAACAGACCATCCAGCACCACCATCTCCTGGACCCGTGGCTATGGTGTACTTCTGCAAGACACTGAGACTAATCTTGCCAACTGCTCGCCGGATGCTTAAGGAGCCCTCTGCTCCGATGTGTGCTTGCTGTTTCTGCAAGTGTGGTGGGTAGAATGCAAAAAAAAAAATGTGTGCTGTTTGTACATGAAAATATAATTGATGATAATGAAGACTCATGGGAAAGCCCAGACTTCCCTCTCCCCAGCCACTTCATCCAGGTCTTTCGGGGTATCCCGAGGCGTTCCCAGTTTAGCCAGGAGTCTATCCACATGACCTGGATCGTCTCTGAGGCATCCTCCTGGTGGGACATGCCCTGGAACACCAAACCAGGAAGGCGTCAGGGAGGCATCCTAATCAGATGCCCAAGCCACCTCATTCTTTATGGTAGAGCCGGACACCATGCGGAAGGAAACCTATTTCGGCTGCTTGTATTCCAGGATCTTGTTTTTTGGTCACAACCCACAGCTCGTGACCGTAGGTGAGGGGAAGAATGTAGTTTGACTGGTAGATCGAGTGTGTAGCTTTTCAGTTCAGATTTGAAGACAGAACAGACTGTCCACATGCATCCCAGCAGACCTTGCACTGATCCGTCTCACACTCCATCCTGAGCAAGTCTCTAAGATACTTGAACTCCTCCACTTTGGGAAGGATCTCTTCCTCGATCAGGAAAGGGGACGAAACCTTTACTGGCTGAGTATCATGGTCTCAGATATGGAGGTGCTGATTCTGATCCCGCCTGCTTCACACTTGGCTGCGAATTGCTCCAGTGAGAGTTGAAGATCATGGCTTGATGCCAACAGTAGCACATTGTCTACAAAAAGAAGAGATGCAATACTGAGGCCGTCAAACTGGAGCCCGTCAACGCTTAGAAAAGGTTATGAAGAAAGTCGCTGAGAAAGGAGAAAGATTTCAAGATAAATGATGACCCAATAATTGGAAGAACATGTCTGCCCTGATGAGTCAACGGCCTTATCTCTGTTACGAGCGCAAGTCGAGCAATTTTTATGAATAAGGCCGGTAGGTCGAGACCTAAACGGTACAGAGATCGCGGCCACAGGGCGGGGGACTGACCGTTAAAAAAGGGTCAAGTGCCCAGCTCTGTGAACAATGCTGTCAAGTCTCCATTAGAATAACAGCGCAGTCTTGATTCTGCATTTGTGAGAAACACCATCATAAGTGTGGACTGACTACACAGGAGAACCAAATGGATCGGTGTTATTGACAATAGTGGTCATCAGATAATTTTCTATATCCCTTATCCTCACTAGGATCAATGCTGAACTGGAGCCAATCCCAGCCGACTCTGGGCTGCATGTACACCCTGGATTGATTGCCAGCAAATCGCAAGGCATTTATAGCAATTTGTCATAAATACGGAAAAAAAACTATGGAATGCAATGTAACACAAGGCAAAAGGAGACGCTGTTCAATATTCTTAAAATAAACTTCATTTTGCTCACATCATTATTATTATTCATATCGAAGTTATGATAAAATGCTCCCGGTGAAATAGGAAAGATCGCACGTAGTTTAGACACACACACAAACACACCCACGCCCACACTCATAAAGCGAGGTTGCAAAAGTCAGTACTGGAAGAGAACATTCAGTTATTCCGAGGTCTCATTTGAAGGAACACATGGCTTAAAAGCATAATGCACAGTTTCCACACACACAGACACGCACCCCCCCCCCCCACCCCCACGCACGCACACACACACACACACACACACCTTCATGGATTGAAGCGCCCACATAGGTGTACACACTCGCAAAAATACCCAGAGGGCTCTATACTCCGGAATATTCTGAACATGGCTGAGTGTCGCGTGCAAGGTGAGGCAACCGTTTTGGAGATCTCAGCAAGGTTGAGTGGTTCTTTCTTATTCAGGGTTTGTGGTTTAAGGTGATCAAAAATGAAGGCCGCTTTAGATGAGACGAAAGTGGGCACGACTTTGTGTGCGTGCGTGTGGAGTGGAGGAGAACATGGGGCACCACTCGTCACGAGAGCCAGTTTTATGATGTCAGACGACATAAATCATGAGGCTTGACAGCACCAAATGGAGGAGCAGATATGGGCCGGATCTGTCAAGATACTGAAGAAGGGAGAAAGAGAAAAAAAGAAAGACATGTTTGCAAAATTGATAGTTTAAAACTATTTGGCAGCTTTCAGCGTCGACAACTTGATCCCCTCCCTCACAAATTACCTCCACCTCTGTCCTCCTTTCCGTTCCTGTCTTGATCATTTGGCAGTACCTGAATAGCGATGTCAAGTCAACAGAATTGCATTTTTCTCTTTGCATGCCAAAGTTGCCACAGTCACCTTGAAAAAGTATCTTTTTTACTTTCCTGTTGCGCAGATAACATACTTTTTTTGCAACTGTAGGAGATGATCTCTACAAGGACACAACACGTGCACTGCACCAGATTTCTCACAACTGCAGTAATTTAGAGAAGGTTATCAAGGTATATTTTGTCGAAAAAAAAAATGTTCCAGCTCTACCCATTGTAGAGGGAAGTGCATCACGCGAGGGTGCAGTAAGGGGTGAGAATGGCTTGAGCACTTGTGCGTGTTTCGAGTAATCCCGTGTTGGGGTGTGTGTGCGTGTGTGTGAAGCCGTGCGAGGCCGTGTTGCAGTCTGAGCGCGTGTTTACAACAAAATAAGTATGCGTGCAACAAAGGCTTAACTGATGCCGTGTCCCTATGTGAGTGAACGTGTGTATAAAAGATAGAAACTGAGCATTGAGCAAGTCCTACTCTGCGTGAGCATCGCAGCCTGTCTCTTTGTATGTTTGCCACTTTCTGACCAAGTCTGCCCTGTTATCGTGTGGGTGTGTGTGTGTGTGTGTGAGTATAAAATGTGTGTATGCGTGCGTGCATGCATTTGCTTTTCAAGTGATGGCAGCCCAGACTCCCACTGTTCACCCATCTGTCCCCACCAGTCCAAAAGCGAGATCAGAAAGAACACTGCCTCGAGAAGTGTGCGTGTGTGTGTATTTGCATGAATGCGTGTGCGTGTATGTCTGAAAATCTGTGTGTGCTTTGTGAGTTTGAGCTCCTGTTCCCAGGGCAGTGGCCGTCTGTGGAAGAACGAGGTAGCACAGTGCCAGTGAGTGCGTGCCGGATTAGAGTACCCCCTACCAGCAGCCCAAATCAACTGCCTCATCGGGACATGTCAAGCGCAAACACACACACTTACACAAGAAATGTCATGTGCAAACACAAAGTCATGCTCACACATCATCAGCACTGGCATGACAAGCCTTACTACAATTAATGCGGCCAACTGAAAATTCTTTCTTGAGAGAGTGTCGGAATTGACAAGTTTTTGTGTGTGCGCATGTTTTAAGTTTTATGTAAAAAAAAAAAAAAAATGCAAAGATTAAATCCTTTGGAAGGCTTATCTAGAGCACAAAGCTGAATTTGAAATGTGTGTCGTGACATCTGGTTATTATATTTTTCCATCTGTGCTAAATTACAGTAACCCTTAACGTCATTGTAATGTGGTCGACCCTAAAATTTTGGCACACCCATCTGCTCCTTGTCCGATTAGGCAAATGCATCAACAGCAAAATGAAAAGTTTAAAGCCATCAACACTAATTGTGTTTGACTTTACATTTTTTAGAGTGTACTTTTTAGAGAAAATCAATTTGCTACAAGTCCTTGTTGAGCTGCAAACTTTTTCATCATCTTCTGTGTCACCTTTCTGGAAGTACCCTTTTTTTAAGGGAAGTACTTTGTAACTCTTTTTACAATGGTGGAAGCAATAAAGCAGAACATCCCCAAGGCCATACAATTTGGAATTATGTCAAAGTTTATGGGGAAAATATTTAAATCTGGAAAAAAAAAAAACGACCTTGCAGAACAGTGACGCTCAAGGAAATGCTGGGCTATCACAATGGAGAAATCTTCAGTGCTATCCGATTGTTTATTTGTAGATCAGACTTGAAGTTCAGGGCCAGGTTCAGGGCATGGTTGGGGATTGGCAAAAAGCGAGAATGGTGCCGATAAATCTCCCGGAAATTGCTTTAGTGATGATAAAGTGTGTTTGTGTGTGTCTGCTGGCATTTTGTAATGCCATTAAAAAGAAGGATAAAAGCCTCGCCACTTCCACATATCAAAGTGTCCTTTGCTGTGCCGGTGTGTGCGCGTGTGTGCTTGTGTGTGTGAGATTTAAGACTGGTTTGATCAGCACCAACGCCTTGCCACACTTCACCCAAACACGGACAAACATTACAGTACATCTGCAGTGCCTGTAAAATGTATTCATCAACTTGAACATTTGAACCAAAACAGAAAAACACTTGAACATTTTACCACCTTACCATCGCAAATTCCAATGTACTTTAATCGAGGTTTTTATTTGATCGACCAACACAAATCTGCGCATCATTGTGAAGTGGAATGGTAATGATACGTTGCTTTTAAAATTTTAGACAAATAAAAATCTGAAAAATGAGTGTGGATTAGTGTTCACCCGCTCGGTGTCAATATTTTGTCAAGCGACCTTTTCGCTGAAGCTGCAAGTCTTTTTGTTGATGTCTCAATCAGCCTTGCACATCAAAACGCAGCAAATCTTGCCCTATTTTGCGCAACGGAAGAAATCTGAACACATGAATGTTTGTGAATCTCCTTCCCAGTCTCAAGTATTTTTGCAACCTACAGCAAGTTTTCTTTTTCTTCCATCATCCCATTAATTCTGACCAGCTTCACTATCCTTGATAAAAAAAAAAATAAATAAATAAAAAACGGCTTTATGTTGCCACCACCATGTCTCACAATGGTGTAATGTTGGGGGGAGGGGGGGAATCTTGAACGATGCGTTCAAAGAAAACACATTTTTTCAGAGAATGTGAGTAATGGATCACTTCCTCGAATGATTCGTTCTTTTCTCAGTCAATTTGCAGTTCTGCTTCCGGAGTGGGTTTTCTCCGGGTACTCCGGTTTTGTCACCCTTTCTAAGAACATCCTTGTTAGGTTAATGGGACACTCAGAATTGCCCGTAGGTTTGTTTGTGAGAGCGGATGGCTGTTTGTCTTTGTGTGCCCTGCGATTGACTGGCAACTAGTCCGGGGTGTACCACGCCTACTGCCTAAAGACAGCTGGGATAGGCTCCGGCACGCCCGTGACCCTCGTGAGGATAGGCGCCCTTGGATGGATGTGACTTCACTTTAAACCTCTCGATAATATTTTGCCTTAACAGTCTGGTGAGTTCCTTGCTCTGTTGTTATTGAGAGCAAATTATATTTGTGATTGAAAGGTTGCAAAAAGTTCATGAGGTGTGACTACTTTTCCCAAGCACTGTAAAAAGATAAATATATGACAAGTCAAAAAATTTTATGAAAGCTGAAATGTAGGTCATATGTTTTGATACATTTTTACTTCATAACCTGGTTCTCCTCCAAAAGGTCATCCTGAATTAAAATTCAAAGCAGCGATCACTCACTATGTTTCATTTGTATGGATCCGTTGCTACGTTTCAACGTAATATTGTCAATTGTGTGTATCTCAACAGCACACAGATTACACTGTTGTGTTTGTCTTGTTGTCATGAGCCCCACAGCAACAATGAGCAACCATCACCAACGCAGCAGCAGGAGCCCTGCGAATGACACCGTCCAAAAAAAAAGTGGGTGCTCGGGCCACCGCGGAAAATACGGAACATCCGGCCACATTGATTCACTTTGTTTTCCCGTGTCAATGTTGGTTTCGAGCCTAAAATTCAAGACAAACACTCACGACATGTGTGTGTCTGTTTGATACCTAACACCTAACATGCTGCACTCAAAAGAGGCGGAGTCGGCGTAGACAGTTGTGTGCTGTTTCTGCTGTTGCTAGTGGAAACCAGAAAATTAAATCAAACGCTGAACGTGTTCGTAATTTGCTGTCCTTACTGGTTACATATGACTACATCTCTAGTTGTCATCCATCACTTGTCGTTGATTTAGTCTGCCTCTCACACCTGCAAGCATCACAATCAATCAACCCCAAGGTGCGTGCTTGTGCTCGCGCATGCATATTTGTATTTGCGCATGTGTGTTTGTACATGCTCTCGCACATTTTTATGATTCATCCCTCATAACTGCCGAGTCTGATATTTGTTGTGTGCGAGAGAGATTAATCTAACCGTGGCAGGTGTGAGTGTGTGCAGAGCATGCGGAGCGCACACACCCTTCCCAAACACACGCAGACAATTGCAGTCAAATGCAAACAGAAACGCACTCTGACAAACAGTTTGGATAAAGACGATAACCAACCGTCAAAAGGGAAGCGAGAAGGGTGAATTACAGTCTCAGCATAAAAACAACGCACATAAACTAAGTAAGTTTCAACCTGTCTGTCGCATTTTAGATAAGCTTTATCTGTCCATTTCCTATTCACTAGTTGATCTGGAAAAGGGGAATAATAGCTGTTGATTTTACTTTGTATC
Source organism: Idiotropiscis lumnitzeri (assembly GCF_059441095.1). Lineage (NCBI taxonomy): Eukaryota > Metazoa > Chordata > Actinopteri > Syngnathiformes > Syngnathidae > Idiotropiscis > Idiotropiscis lumnitzeri. The sequence goes on along the minus strand of NC_142397.1, from coordinate 11,716,802 downwards.
TCAAGTACACTATGTACGGAGCAGACACTGATATGCAGGACTGAAAGGACGCAGTAAAGTGGCCTTGGCCGTGATTACAGTTTTATTATAGACTGAAAGGATACTATTCAATAAAGGGATACAAATATGATGCTTAAGTTGAAGTGTCGTCAGGCATGTAGTCACATGACACCTAGAAGCAGAGAACTTAATGTGGAAATATGATCCATGAGCCACTGTCCTGCCTGCTCAGGACAACATGGTTTGTTGTCAATAGAATAGAAATCCCTTTATTGTCATTGTACAATAAAGGGATTTCTATTCTATTTATCTATAATAAAATAAGAACAACAGAATGTACGCAAGAAAGAAAATGCCAATGATAATACTCAGTCTCGATTGACTTGGCTGTCAGAGAGCTATTCATTTTGTAATATGCTTTTTGTGTTCATTCTGAGCACTCTTAATATTATGACCCTCTTTTGGAGAAAAAAGGGTCAAAGATAAAGGAGATGCCATTTTTAGCCCATGTTGACAGCTCGGATGTTGTTACAAATGACACGTAATTGAACAAGAACCAAATAAAATTGTGACTTGTGTTATATTAATAAAATCCGCGGAGGAAACAGATATGGTGGACATACAACTATAGTCCACGGGTTTCCTTGGTGACGGACAATTACATCATCTCTCAAAATATCATCTCAAAGGGAAAAAGGGACAGTCATCAATTATGAGCACATCTCCCATAACAAGAGTCATGCTCCTGCTGTGCAGGCAGCTATTTGGAGCACCCTCATTATCACCCACATACACGCTGTCGCTCTCCCTCTCTCCCTTTCTAGTCACTTTGTTCATTGTCTATTTCTACCAACTTGACAGACAGCGCTCAGGGGCAAACAGGTGGAGGTGCAGGTTTCAGAGGAAACCACAGTCCTTGGCACTTTCATATCCCGTATCCATCACACCAATAAATTGGCTCTCACATGAGCCACCCGCCCAGCATAGAGCACATTGTCACCCTCTGTTCACGCTGTTACCCTCCAGGAGGAACTATTAATCACTGTCACCCGACACTCAAATGAACAGCATCTTTTCACTTGGCATGGGCATGACAGGGTAATGTCAACGAAATCGTGATACAGCCAATTTGCCATGATAGGAGAAAAGCATTTATGGTGCATTATTCAAAATTTCAAACAAATAACTCATGCACAGTGACCACATGAAAATGAAATATTTGATTACAAAAATACACGTTTTTTTCTCATATAACCCAATAAAAGCTGTATAGTCCAGTAAAAAAAAAAATAAATTAGGTGGAAGAACAAATTCCCAGATTCACATGGATTGTATAAAAATGAAAATTCTAGAGATTTAATATGATAAATGCAAAATGATTTATCGTTCATATTATCCTGTAATGTGTTTTGTAAATAATTGTAGAAATAATGAGAGAAAACATTCATTAATGACACTTTAAGGAAAATGCGATAATGAGATATATATTGTGTGGCTATAAAATGTCTTATGCCAGGATATAAAATCATGTCCATATTGTACAACTACATTAGCTATCCAATCTATTCATCTAAATTCTATATTGTGGGTGGTCATTGAGGTTGCAGGATAGCTGGAGCCTAATCCAGCTGCCTACAAGCGAGATGCGATGTACACCTTGTGTTGGTCACCACCGCGTATTAAACATATTTGAATGTAAGAATGTTAATAAATGGTTGCTCAGTTCATGTTCTCCTAATATTAGTGAGTGATAACAAGTACTTATCACTGCACTCAACAAGTTCTGGTTGGAAGAAAACTTATGCTTCTAACAGAAAAGTTTTCTTTTGTAGTTCAGAATTGCTTTCCTTAACTAGAATCCCTTTTTGCACTGTGGGCAATGGTAGAATCTGGTCGGTAATTGTTTCTTTTGCTGCTGTAAATAGCAAATCCATGTTGTGCTCGCGGCAGCAGCGAACATATTTTGTACGTCACGGTTTCACTCTTCTTCTTCATCTTTTATATGTTCCTCTTAATTTTCCATTTCTTCTTAGAATTCCTTTTGGCGGTTTTCATATAATGGTGCATTACAGCCACCTTCTTTAGAATGGTATGAAAAAAAGTTGGCTAAGGGTGACTTCTACTTCTTTGTCCTCTTCGAATGTCTTGGCGGTTGGTGAACACTTTTAATGTGTTTATAGAGCCGGTTTTTTAGTTTTTGTTTTTACTTTTGTTATTTTTTAAAAAATCCTTATTACTAGTATTTATTTATTTATTTATTTTCGAATTTTGAATTTGAATTATTTTTAATACATGTAGTTTATCCGGTGCGATATTAAAAAAGGGCACATTAAATATTGTGCAAAAAAAGTTAATTTAATTTTAAAAACAACCATCTGCAAATAAAATACTAATTTGAAGATCATAAGTGCAGCAAATACTGCTTCAAATGTTTCGACGCAGCATAACGTATCGTACAGATTATGAGACAAATGCTAGTTGGGCTTTGTTTTCAAATTTTTAACTCTCCTTCTGTCCATCAGTGGAAACAAAAAAAAAATCTAATTAATATCCTGAAATGTTGAATGAATTCAATGTCTCAATAGATACTTATCCGTTTTCATCCATGTCCACAGAGTGCTTGCATTTCACCCCCCCAAAAAAAAGAAAAAAAAAAACACGTTCAATGTAACTGTAATTATCAAGCCCGGTTATACAGCACCTATTTGTTCATACACAAACAAAAAAAAAATGTAGACCACACGCTACCGAGTTTATTTTAGGTCAGTGAGTTGAGTGACAAATGACATGAGAATTGAGGAGCATTTTGAAATCCGTTTCTATCAAATGCTTAGTGGCAGGCGGCAGTAATTACAAAGGCACTACAGAATTTATATTTTATCCCACAATTACTCTCCCTGGATTCTCATTACGGCTGTGTGAAATTGTCTTCATATTACCGGCTTTTAACAAAAACACCTCCACAGTAAGCACACGTCAAAGCGACTACTTCTGTCAGTCCATGCTGCTCTTTCACACATCACCGTACCATGCATCATTATCTCTGCCTGAACTTTAACATGCTGACCTGTGCTTGGCCCCATGGCCCAAAGCACAACTGTGCACACCATGTGTTTGTTTGCGCGTTTGCATGTGCTTTGGGCTCAATGAAGAGGCAGCGAGCGAACAAGAGAAGTAATCATCTTACATTACAGCACATAGTGGATTGGCCCAGCCAGACTACCATACACACAACAGCCTAGCATGTACCGTAGCGTTCCAACCTTACACCAAATCAGTCAACAATGAAGGTAGAGAGACCCAACAACAATCTTTTCTGGATTAAATCCATTACATGTACAGTAGTGTTCAGAAATTTAACAGGGCGTTTGCAAATGCAGATGAAGCCCGAAATCCTTAGAACAGAGTGTGACTTTAAATTCCCTTGGAGGGATTATAATGAGTACAGTGCATTGGTAACACCATGCATTCTCTTCTAAATCAAAACATGAAGAGAAATGTATCATGTGAGTTATTTCTTTTTTCAAAAGTGGGAATGTTTGGCAATTCTCTTTACAAATTCACCCTATTTTTGTTGCATAAAAATAGAGCAACAGTCTTGGAGAAGCGCTTTACATCTGTGTTGCATCAACCACCGCACTGTATATGCAATGATTTATTATAGAGTAAATTGTGTTTTTGTAGTATGCATCCATCATCCAAGCCGCTTATCCTCCCGAGGGTCGTGGGCGTGCTGGAGCCTATCCGAGCTGTCTTTGAGCAATAGGCAGGGTACACCATGAACTGGTTGCCAGCCAATTGCAGGGCACACATAGACAAACAAACGTTCACACTCACTATCACAATTAAGGACAATTCGGAGAGCTCAATTAACCTACCCTGCATGTTTTGGGAATGTGGGAGGAAACCGGAGTACCCGCAGAAATCCCACACAGGCACGGGGAGAACATTCAAACTCCAAACAGGAAGGCCAGAGCCGGATTTGAACCTTGCACGTCTCGAATGTGAGGCCATCGTCCAACGTGCCGCATTTTTGAAAGAATAATGGGGAAATCTGTCCAGTTGTTTTTTTTTTGCACGTTTGTTAACCGTCAATTAAAAAATAAAAACCTCACAATGGTCAGTAAACTAACGTGAAACGGAACAAAGTAATAATCCCATGGAATTTACAAAAAAAAAAATTGATAAGTAAAAACCATGGAGCTGGCCTGGACAAATATAACGGTGACCTTTCTAATATTTTAATGCGATCACTGCATTCAAGCACTTTCTGTAACTTTTAATGAGACATCTCAACCTGTCCACAGGGGGTATTTTGGCCCACTCGTTGAGAGGAAACTGCTCCAGCTGTCTCAGGTTGGAAGGATGCCTTCTCCAGAGTGCATGTTTCAGCACCTTCCACAGATGCTCAACAGGATTTATATCAGTGCTCGTTTAAGGACACTGTCTAATGTTTTGTTCTGCGTTTTTAGTTGTGTGCGTCATTATCCCGTTGAAGGAGCCATGACCTGTAGCTGCGACAAAGCTTTTTGACACGGTGCAGCATATTTTGCTCCAAAATCCCTGGATAGTCTTGACATTTCGTATTACCCTGCACAAATTCAAAACAACCAATGTCAAATTCATAACATCAGCCCTCAAAAATATTTTCACCTCCACCGTGTTTCACAAGAGATGATGTTGTTTTCTTTGCTTTTTTTTTTAAACATAGAGCTCACATATACTTTCCAAAAACCTCCACTTATGTCACCAGTCCAAAGGATTTGTTAATATTTTGCAAGCATTACAAAAAGTCAACTCCCACATCCTGAGTTAAATTCTAAAAAGCTTTCTTTCTTCAACTATATCTAATTTTATTCACACAATATCATCAGCGAAGCATACGAGCGCACTTTTTTTTGTCTCAATGACAATACTGTTGCTTGAGCATTGTCACCGGTTTTACCAAAGCGTTAGTTCAAGATGATTCATTACAGACTCATTTGACGGCACATCCATTTCCATTATATTTATAAATACCAACCACCAACACATAAAAGCAAAAAAAAAAAAAAAAAAACTTGAGAAGCGATGAACAAAAGAAGCATTTTGTTCATACGGCATACTGGTTCTTTGAATCTTTTCATCCATATGACAGAGTTGTGATTACATTGACACTGTGAAAACAAACAGTAAAATAATGATGATGCACGCGTAAAAGCTTTCTACAGAACAATCATCAATCTGTCGCTGCCTGAGTAGATCCGAGTGTAGGTATTGAACCAAATAGCAATATGCAATAGCACAGTTTAGAAGCAAAAAGAAAAGAAAGAATTGCATGTCCAGTGACACAAATGACATGAGTTGATCAAGCATTCCACCATCACAGATGAAGTGGTGATGAAGCTGCCAATAAAATGCTCCCTCAAACATTTTACCATTGAGACCGTTAGAGCAGTTAAAGTTCAAAAGGTCTGCGAACAAGCAAGCAGTATATATATATATATATATATATATATATATATATATATATATATAAACTGCTCCAGAAATTTGAACGCTTGGAAAACACTGTAAATTCTGTAACCTATCCTCACCGTATGCTATGTACTTTATGTTGATTTTATAAAAGCTGTACAAAAGTTTAAACTCACCCAATCATGATCAATGAACACAAAGCAGAGAAGGCTCACGTGATGTGTTTCTAATCAAACAAGAATAAGGTTTCCAAATCAGAAGAGATGCGCATTGGAATCATACTGCATGCAAATACTTAATCATACAGAGATTTACGATATGAGCTAACTCCATGGAGGAATAAGGAGAATACAAGTTATAATGACAGTGTTTTGTTTGACAGTGCTGTCGTCACATGAATCGAATTGGTTTGAGCTGGTGTTTGCGTGTTTTGCTGATATCAGCATGACTCACGGTATAATTGGCCACAAAAAAGCCCAGTCTTGGAGATTATTTCACACCAGGAATGGAGAATAACGACAAACACATAAACCTCACCTGTCTTCCTGCTGTCTGAGGCATTTTCTCAGCTCGTCTAAGTTGACGTTTGCCTTTTTGAAGTGCGTCACGTAGAGCTTTCTCACTTTCTTCATCCTCCTTGTGCAGCTCTTCACGCTACTTCCTCAAACTCTCAGTCCGCAATTTTCCAAGCGCAAATCTTTGGCTGTTTTTCTCCAAACATTTCCTGATATTCCACTTGTCTCATATGAGTAGAAAAGACACTATTGGCAATAGAACACAAAATATTAGTCACAATCAGAGCATATCAGAAGGAAAAGAAGGATGTCTGAGCAACATGATTTTCGTGATGTGCACTTCCCTCAACAAATAAGCTGGAATTGAACGCTGAGTCAATCAATCTTTCTTTGAATTTTTTTTTCTTAAAAAGACGAGAAAGTCATTTCCTGCTTCCGTTTTTCTCTTCTATCAATTCTGCACATCCTAATCTAAGACTCAACTAACAGGGCCTGTGATCAAATCTGAAACAGACCCTTTTCTGTAAGAAAATAAGACATAATTATTAATATTTCAACTCCACGCTTGCCCCCCTTTTGCCTAGCATTGTTAGAAAAAAAAAAGAGGGCAAGAAATGAATGACAGGACAATGAAGTGTAATGACAGAAGAAATGCACAAGCATCATTCGAAAGACTTGTTAACCTGACAAGTGAGTGACAGGAGATGCATTCATTTCTCTCAGTTTGTGTGAGCATCTTGTCTCTTCATATCAGGTCAAGTGGGAGAGCACATCTGCCGCACATATTAAGGACAGCAGAGGACTGGCGTGTGTGACAATGATGGATCAATATATAGTAGAAGACAGTTCTGAACACTTGACGCAGCAAATCTATTTGACTGAAATGGATTCTATCTTTTTTTTCTTTTTTTTTTTTTAGCATTTGGATTTTAAGATGTGAAAATGCCAGTTTTTTTAATTTTTGCGTGAGCAATATATTTGTCCATCATTGCTGCACGCAACGTCGACCCAAGTTAAAATTTTTTTATAGTAATGTTCAACACTTGTGTTGTTTAAGATTTATGAAAGTTTAAAAATGAGATGAAATGCATCTTCAATTGTATTGTTTTATTAATTTGCCATTTGTCATGACGGCGTTTCATTCATTTTGAATGACATAAATCGTATATTATAATAAGCAGTGGGACTCAACTAATCAATTTATTCAATTCAGTAAATTAATAACAAAATATTGTTAATAATAATAATAATAATTTTTGTTCAAAATGACGATGCACCCATTTTTACGCTGCAATGCGGCCCCAAACACGCTAGACTAGACTAGTGCTCCCATGAAAATGAAGTTGCGCCTATTTTTGCCCCTGGCCTACGGGCACCAGTCTATCAAAATAGGGCTGAATAATTTTATTGTTTGTTTGAAACGAGATCAGAGGGGAATAACATCCATACAGCAAATAATTCTTAGTATAAATAAATAAAAAAATGATTTGAGTTATTTCTCCAAGATCGTTAACAGAACTGTTATGGTAGGAGCTTATCAATTATCCGGTTATTAATAATTCAGCGCCGGGGCCAGTTTAGTACCAGAACTTGGCCAAAAATATAAGTCACAGTCACAGGTTTTAGCCCTGAATGTGAAATTTACATAATGTCACTGGCCTTGCTGTGTTTTTCTGGGTTACTCCAGCTTTCCAAAAACATACGTTAGGTTGACTGAAGACGCTTAAATTGCCAATTGGTATAAATGTGAATGTTCTTTGTATCGATGTGTCCTGTGACTGGCTCTTGACCAGTCTTGGGTGTAACATTGCTCCTTGCTCAAAGTTAGCTGGGATAGATCACCTGTTACGTTAAAAAGAACAAGCAAAAGAAAACGCGTGGCTGGATTGGAGCCGCATCACAAAGGCGGCAGCATCACAAAGAGCGAGCAAGTAAAGAAAGTGATTTAGTCGCAGTAGTAATCCTATTTACCACTATAAAATAGTGAATATAACATATTTGTCCCGGGTGAAGAGAGTGTGTACTGTATGTTACAGGGAAGAGAGAGTAAGCAGCAGAAAAAGAGAGTGGATGCGTGCAAGTGCAAAATTTGGGACTCAGGGGGGTTTAGTGTTTATCGTGCAGATATCCTCATAGTTCCTGGAGGCATAGATACAGCAAAAACTGTGTGTCTATTTGTGTAAGTGCAACCGTGTTTGTTAGTGGTGAATGAAGCCCTCCAAAAATGCTTATGCATGTAAATCTGTGTGGTGGGATGGTTCTTCATGCTTGTGATGTCGTTATGAAGACAAACAACACACAACGGCCGAGTGGCCTGAGGGATATATCGTGCCTAAGCCGCAGTCACAAACACACACGCTCCCAAAAAGTAAAGAGCAGACAAGCTGTAACACACGCATGTAACTGGCAATGCATCAGAAGGACATTTTACACACACACACACACACGCACACGCACGCAAAGATAAAAGACACAAACAAGATACACATCCAAACTAAAGACAACTTTTCATCACATGAACATCTGCAGAAGAATGGGGAGAGTCACACACTCACTCACATGTGACACAAACACTCTCGTGCACCGACCCTGAGGGCAGAATGTCTGTGCCACCAGGAGGCTGTGCGCTCCCGTGACTGGCGTTGGCCCCACAAGGAGACCCCCTGTCCTGTGTACTGACACAGTCACTTAGCACTCAAACCATTAATCCTCCATTCCACACGCATGCACTGGCAGCAAGCGCACACACACACACACGCACACACGCGCACTTGCACAAACACCTGCAAGAGACATCAATGAGGTAATCAAGGAAGTGAGAGAAGAAGAAATTAGTACTCAGGAGATATGAGGAAAAAAAGTTCTTGTTGTCCATTGACTCATGTCAGCAGGCAACTGATGCTTGACGTCTGCACAGCGTATCTCTTTGTCCTCTGGTGCACACGACCCCCCCTGGTCTTATCTTTATAATTCTCTCTTTACATCAAACCGCTGGAGAGTTGCCGTAAGGCACTCTTAAATACGTTCAAAAACAAATTAGCATTGTGACATCTATTTTGATGCGCAACCTTTCATGTTGGGTTTCAGTTGATAACATTCATGTCTAGTGCACGTTCACAGACATTTGATGGCCAAAACTCAAATGTGCAATTTGTCAAGTGAAATCCGGTAATTTGAAAATCTTGTAGAAAGGTGGCTTTGCGTTTCTACCATCTATACATGGACAAAAGTGAGTAAGGCTATTTCTGAATGTAGTCTTTCGGTTAAATTTATAGCTGAATTTTGAGGCGATATAGATTTGTTTGTTTGTTTATTTTGTCCAAAATGCACATTAAAGAAAATCCCTGCTGAGTTTTTCAGGGCGGATTTTAGTGCTGACTTTGTTATTACAGACACATCTATTATAAGTATCGATCTTCATCCAAATCAAGTGTCCATTTATATAAACCCTAAAAGGCACTTCTGTTCTGTAACTGAGCCAAATGTTTGCTGATACAATTTTAAGCTTTGACAAAAAGGCTCATCATTGAGTAAACAGTCCACAAGTCAAAGCATATAACCAGCCTTAAGGTATAATTGTAACAAAGTATGTTACGTACATTACGTGTTTGTACGTTTGTGCATGCGTGTGTCGAAGTGTGCGTGCGCCGGCACTTGGAGCCATTCCACAATCCATGTTATCACCACAATGCCTCCATGCTCCATCAATTAAACATGCTGATATTACCTCTCGCCTGATGTGAGACATTTAGGCGGGGGTAGTAGAGTGGCGCACGTGGGGGATGGGGGACACGGAATGGGTGCTTCCTGTCGGAGGTTGGTATATTGCCAGAATAAAAAACATAATTAATTTACATGATGCCTTTTTAAGTCACTGACTGTCTGTGTGCGTCTGTCGGCAAAGTCTGCGCACATTGTCCGACGCACTGAAGGTAGAGAACACACGGAAGAAAAGCTCACAGCACTCTGCCACGTGGTCTCCGCACGTAAACATTCATCTCCCCTTTGCATCCCTCTTTGTCCTCCTCCTTGACTTTTTTCCCTATTTATTCTTTTTCTCTCTTCTTCTTCCAGCTTCTCTCCGTTGTCCACCTCCGCCTCCTCGCCTACAGATGCCGTGATCCATCTGGCTCATCAAAACACCAGAAGTGGGTCACTGTCATGAGCACATATATGCTCAGACACCAGACACACACATGAATACACATTATGACCCCCCCCCCTTAACTACAGTACACCCAAACATGGATTCCGTGACCAAACTGTCTGTCCAAAAACTGACCAAACATGCGTGCAACCATTCGCACACAATCAAGCAGAGCGCACGCACACAAACTCAATCTGATGAATAGTTTTACATCAATCACGGCATACAGTACAAAGGCACCGTTTCAATCTCAACATGTCAATGACAAACGAAAATGAATGAAATAAATTAATTTGGTTTAACGCATTAATTTTTGCTTCTCGCTCGGCTTTTTGTGATGAAAAGTGTGATTGTCTTTGTCACGGCAGCTCAGTTCAATATAGCCAAATGGACAACAATAAGAACAAAATGCAGATTATGTGAAGATACTCACCACCCAAGCACACACCGAAAACTCCCTCCCCATCGTTTGTTATCAAGGCGAGTGCACGATTGTTTGGAAGTTTTACGAACCGCACTATGATCTATTTCCCAATGTTTCCCACACATTCTTTTTAGCGTGCTTTTTTTTTTTTTTTTTTGCTCTAATTCCCAGTGTCTAGAACCGCTTGGTCCGGTAAGAAAACATCATTCGTGTTTATCTATTTGTTGTACTCATCAGATAAGTAGAAGGTCAAAGCTTTTAATAAAGGACAGAAGGCGTGCGGACAGCTACAATGACTCAAAGCCAGTGAAGCAAAACTGAGTGCACAATGAAATGTGTTTGGTGATATGACGGAAGAGAACGAGGCGCATTTTCTGATGTGCCTCGAGAATTAGAGGCATTAGGATTAGATTTAATCAAGTGATATAATAACGGGTGGTGGATTTAGAGAAGGGGGGAAAAAAAATAAAATAAAATCCAGCAAAACAGACACAAATCATACCTGGATACTCTTTCAAACTCTCGCTCCCTCTCATTCAATCTACCAAATGATTTCTCTATCTGCTTAGTCGCCACTTCATCCCTCTCCTCGCTGTCGGCAAAATCACAGACACGATAGATCACGCAAGCGTTTAAGATGGGATTAAGTCGTTAAGGGACTTATCTTGTTTTTTTTTTTCCCCTAATTTTCTTAAATCATTTTCTTTTTTGGACTGTGCCTGCGTGTGAGAACTTATCAAGTGTGTCCTCTTTGTTGTCCAGCTGTGCACTTATCTTTGCGTGTCAAAACCAGAGCATTTTTGTCACTATGCGTGCTCGCCTGAGCTCCACTTGAGTTTTTTTTCTTTGTCCTTTTTGCCTTTCTGCGTGTCGTGGTGGGTGTGTGCTTGGATGCCCGGGCGCATGTGCGGTCTTAGATGTTCATGTATGTGTGCCTGTGCTTGTGATCGAGATGGCACTTCGTGACAGCGGCTTTGTTGATTTTTGCAATGATGAAGACCCCCTGTGGTGCTCAGTGTAGCGAGCGCCAACACTGAGATTCCACTCATCTGGACCCCACAGCACAACACACATCACATGACCTGCGTGAGTGTCTGTATATGCAACAAGACCGTATGTAAGTGTATAGTTTATAGTACAGTAAATTATAGCGTTGACGAGCGAGCGCCTTGACTGTAACTTGCTGCAATGAGGAGGAAAGTGCAAATGTGGAACTTAAATTCAAGTAACGGAAAAAAGACAAGAGTGTCAGGGTTCTATAGGACACTTGTGTAACCTCAATGTGATGCCAGTGGCGGATGTAATTAGTGTAGTTCTAACAGAGTGAGTCGACAAATCTGTAAAAACTCACACAGGGAAGGTGTCGAGGCTAGGAAAGAATTACCTTTTACTGCCTTGACCAGCACTTGGGCATGCATCACATCACACACCAACAAAGAGCATGGCACAGCAAGGCACAGCATGGCACAACACGGCACACAAAACAACAAACAAGGATCAAGGAGAGCAGCCAAAGGACGGAGCATGTGTGTTTAAAATGAGATTAATAAAACTATGTGAACCATTTTTGCTCTGAGTTGTATATAATAATAATAATAATAATAATATGAATAATAATAATTCAGATTTATATGGCAATTTGTAACTGAACACTCAAAGATATAAAGCCACTTATAAACCCATAGATAGATAGATAGATAGATACACCAATCATTTTGAAGTGGGACGAATGCAGCATATATAACGACCCGTGTGAGGATAAGGTTTTTATTTTGGGCGGTAACATTTTTTCAGTCAGAAACCGATTAAATTAATTTTGACTCTGAAAATTGTACCGTAAAAGTAGTAGAAGTTTGATCAACTGCAACATGATGTTTTCATATCTCAGAATCTTGTGTGACTTCCGACTCATTTTGTTACAAATGTCACATTTGAAGTGCCTCAAACAAAGCACGTACTGAGTGCCTGAGACTTGAGTGGATTCTGCACAAACCCGTTTTAGAGCACCGAGAATTTGGCCGCGTGGCGGAGGGCTTAAAACCTCTATGCACCAATCCGACGGCTGTCGGAAAGTACACGGCATGTGTTTGGTGTAGCGTCGGAAAGGTGGCACCATTGTTGGGGCATCTGGGGGGCGTGTTCGTCCTATTCAACATGTAGAATCGGGTCAGACTGTCGGGACAAATGATCACTGTGATTGGCTGTCAGCTAGCGAATCAGTACAATGGACAAAAATTGGAAGTGACAAAAGTGGACAGACTGCGAAAATCTGAAGCTATTCCTCAAGAACTGAATCAACTTTGCTCATTTTTCACATCCCGGATGCCTGGACAGAAGAATGCGAAGACTAAGTAATCACTCTCAATCAAGAAAGACAACCATTATTGGACATCACCGTGGCTACGCATTGACTTTCGGCGCCGATGGCATTCGAGGGGTACTATTTCACACGTTGTCGTCTTCCGTCATTTTCCAATTTAACGTGCCGACTTCTAGGGCAATGCGACAATTGGCCACAATGGCCGAGGTCGGATTGGTGTGTCAATGCCTTTAAGAAAGTCAGCTGATTGAGTTGGATCATCAGCTGCCGAGTGACTCCAGCGCATCACTGAGCAAAGGACTCAAAATCACACACACACACACACATAATGCAACTCAGAATTCTGAGACAGCACACCTGACAGAATCCAATGGAATTTTGAAAAAATGTGAAAATTAATCGCACATCATTTTTATTCTGCTTTGAAATTTCACACAAAGTTGCACCTTCATTGGAATTTGGTTTTTTAATTTAATTACATGACCTTTAAATTTACAGTTACTGCATAGCACTCACTGCACCCAGCAATTGTTATCACAAAAGCATTTGGGCATTGGCTGTTTTTAACAATGCTGCAAGTGCTTGAACCGCAGACTCATTAGGAAAGTCCCGGTGGATTTTACACAACCGCAAAACTTCATTGGAATTGGGGTGTGTATATTTTGGTCTGCAAGCAATTGGTAGACCGCGGGTCTAGAGTCCGTGACGCTTCGGCCCTCAAGCCAAGTCCTTACAGACTAAGCCAGTGATTCCCAACCAGTGTGTCGTGGCACATTAGCGTCCCTTGAGAGATCATCAGGAGTACGGCCAATCAGCAGTAAGAGTGAGGTGTTTTAAACGGCCTCATCTGCAGATGAGCCAATGTTAAAGTGCTGTCTCGTTTCTTTTCTTTTTTTTTTTTTTTTTTTGAATGAATAACCGTCATTGTCCTAAGAGCAAATAAACAATTCCTAGGATTCAAAACACTGGGAATCGGTTCTCACAAGTTTTCGGAAAAAAAAAAAAAAATTTAAATTCCCCTCGCAAATAATAACGTTCTATGTTTTCAGAAATGAGATTTGATTCCACCCTTGCAGAAAATATTGACACCTGAATAATTTTATAACCCTCCAATATGAGAAATAAGGACCCACATTTGCTGGCCATGATATTTATTTCAAGAAATTAAAAAAAAGTTACCTGACAGAAAATTTCAAGAAGAAGAAAAAAGAAACATAATGAGGACATTATTGGGCTTCAGCTTTGCACCGCAGACAGTTTGTAGACAGGCGGGGTAAAGGCAGGACAGCAGGGCAGCAGTTAAAAACAAGAGGTAGAGAGCGAAGGGGGAGTCTGTTACATTAATCAGAGTTAACAGACAACACATGTGCTTCCGTTAGCCCCACTAGAGCACGCATCACAACACACGGATCGGCACGACATGGCATGGCACAGTCAGCCAAGAGAGGCCAGAGGAGGTAACACTGGCTCAACTGTGCGTGCCTGCCTGTCTCTGCACGTTGTCTTTCTCTGCTGTTGTCCAATTTGTGCAGGAGCCCATACGCTTCTTAAAAGTGATCCTGCTTCTGTGACCTTCATTTGCAGCCGCAGCCAGGTGGAATTAGACATCATTATATCTGACTTGATGGCAGCCAGCGAAGCATACCAAACGGCAGCCCTCATTTGACTTGAGCTCTTGAACAAGCGGGAAACAAATGCTCTCACGAGCACTCTTAAACTTTGTGATGGATCAAATCTGCAAGAAAACTTTGAATGTATTAAGTTCATTGAAAAGTCTGCCAAGGATAGCGTAGCGGTTGGCACTATCAGTCCGAGGCAATCTTTCTTCTCACCTGGTACTTCAGCATCCATGTACAGTCCATAAACATGTATACTAGGTTAACTGTAAACTTGATATAGTCTTCAGGTGTTTGCAGGCGTGAGAATGATCTTTAACAGTCACATTTCCACAAAACAGCCAGATCAGGCTAGCGATTTCATTATAGCGTGGGACTTCCGATAGTGTCCTTCAAAAAGAAAGAGTGCTTTAAATATTAGTTCATTTTATATTACTATAAATTAAAGACCTTACATGCCATTTCAAGAAATTGACTGATGACATGACATGATTTAAATTATTCAATACTTGTGATACATCTGCTATCGTGCAGCATTTCTTTTTCTCTTCAGTTCAATTAATGCAATGTGACATGTGGAAGGTGGCCATTCGCAACTTAGAGAAGGACAGTTTGTCTAGCTCAGGGATAGGGAACTCCGGTTCCTGGAGAGCCATATCCTGGATGTTTTAGATCTCTCCCTTTTGCAGCACACCTGATTCGAATGAGCAGGATCGTTTCAGGCTTCTACAACAGGCCGGATATGTCTCTCGGGGAACCGGAGTTCCCTAACCCCTCGTCTAGCTCAACCTCTACAACAATCCTGTTCCTCGAGGCCTGGTTTGCTCGATGTGGTCCATTGCTCCCTGCTGCAAAACACCTGATTCCAGAGCAGCGAGAGATGGAAAAAAGGGCAGGACAGCAGACCTCGAGGAATAGGATTAAAGAAACCTGCTCTTCAGGGATACATAATGTGATACACTACAACGAAAGGGACATTGAAAAGAAAATGTGATTATACATGAAGCTTGACGACATAAAAGCTGCTTCCATGAGTGGAGTCTCTTTAAAAGAAAAACTGCATTTTTAAAATGATTATACTGTTTTTACATAAAAAAAAAGATGAATAATGCGTACCAAATAAATACTGTTTTAATGATTGTACCTCCCCCTCTCGCTGGGATAGGCTACAGATTCTCTATGACTGCTGAGAATAAATGTAACAGAAAATGAATGGGAGATCAAGTGGACAAAATAAAAATGTGCTCGGAGGCTGCGTTTTCTGTGCTCAACACATTCAGTTTTACATCACACATTTAATTTTAAGATCTGCACAGTAACTTTCAACTGCACTTCTCTTTGTGTGCTGATGAAAAATCTGCCAGTCCATATAAACAGAGCAAAAGACAACAAATAGATGATTGTCGAAGCTGCAATACAATTTGGATTCAACTTTATTTTTCCATTGGGTAAAAACAATTTGAAACCCCCCCCCCCCCCAAAAAAAATGTAGGTCGTCAAACGCTGCAACAGTTGGAACGACTGTTTCTTATGATTGTTTTCAACATTACAGCTGTGTCAAATTATTTAACAATAGATCTGCTGTGATGTTTTCCTTCACATCTTTCCCAAACAAATGCCACAGCATGTGGTCAAGCAACTGCTTCACAAAGGCACCAGTGACCTTGAGATGACCTGCGGATTATAGCGTAATATTGTCACTTTAGTCGGCCCCAGACAACACCCGTGCCAATATTGCTCAATAATCCCCATGCGGTTTCGCAGTCATTACTGCAGATCATCATTCACCTGATAAAACAACCCTACCCCCCCGTCTCCCTCATATAATCTGCCTCCCCTCCTCATTTTAGAAGACAGGCAGGCTGGAAACATGGAGGAGGAACTGCAAAATGTGAGCCGTAGAAGGAGGAAGGAAGCAACTCCCATACATACTGACTGGAGTAAAACGAGACAACACGTGTAGCACCATCATCCAGTGGCCTGCTGAGGTTTTACTGAGTAGGAGGATCATAAAAAAGGGAGGAGTGTGTCTGGCTAGCAGCCATCCATTATTGAAGGAGGCGAGAAGTGAGGGAGTCACAGCGACAGTAAAATGAATAGAACTCAATGGGACATGTGGTCTCTCTTAGAAGACTTCGCCATGCTCCCATTAAAAATGGATTTATGGAGGGAGCAAGAAGGAGGGCAAAAAGTGGTTAAGATCCCATTGTTAGGCAGTCAGAAGTCGGGGAGAACGAATAACTGTACCCGACAGATGCTCATCTTTCCTGAAAATAAGAATTGTGGATTTATATGTGTAAGACCCCCGCGCCCCGACCCGCTTAAAAAAATAAATAAATAAATCACTCACCACTGGTGAGAGATTACAGTGAAAGAGCTCTGAGCAAACAAAGTTGTTAGGTTGACAGGACTGTGTCAATGATGTAACAATGTCTGCTCAGTGGCGTTCTAAAGAACACACTGTACTATTGCGCATACGGCACGTGACCGCCCGTTTGGAACGACGGCGTCTGTGTGCTTTTCTTACCACTTTTAGATTCCCTTTCAAATCAAAATCAATTATTTCTAAATAGTTCCAAAAATACCAATTCATATTCTGGATTCCTGGTAAAAGTCCCATTGTGTTTCGTATAATTAAGATATTCATTTCTCTGAATGACTTTTGTTTTTTAGTGTTTTATGATTTGTGGAGAATGACTTCAGAAGCTTCAATTAGACAGAGAGATCTGGGGCAGGGGGAATGTTTGCTTCGTGATTGAAAGGGTAAAAAGGTGATGAATGAATGAATGAATTCCTCTATTTGTATTTATTTAAAAAGGTTACAGAAGGACATATGCCAAGGATATACATGAACTTATAAAAGTAATTCTACTCAACTCCATGCTCATTTTTTCTTCGTATGACACTTATCTTATGGTGTTGTCGGTTTCTGAATTTTCTATTTGAGAACTGTTGAAAATTTCCGCCCATCTTATGTAGCGAAACAATTAACAATTCCCCCCCAAAAAAGGAAAACACGATCACTCATGGTGTGTTAGAAACACTTCTCCAACAACTTCATGCTTCAGATCGAAGAAATAAAACCACAACATTTGGATATACTGTGGAATAAAAACTAAAAAGACAGAAAGCAAGAGACAGTGAGTGAATGCGTTATGAATGCATTGGCAAACAAACACATCATCTCTTTACTAATGAATGAAATTTGAGGACGTGAATGCATACAATGGCGTGCTACATGTGAGCATGTGCACTCACGAGTACATTTTCACGCAGGCTATTTAAAGCCATTGTCTCAATTGTCCGCCTGTGTTTGTCATGTGCATGTTTGTTGTTATGTGACTAAACAGGAGGAATAAATCTGAAAAAGCGAAGAGCTAAGTGCACAAAAGCGACCGTGCGTGTGTGTCTCTTTAAGTGTGACACTGGGGCAAAGCGTCTCGGTGCAGAAAACCCTTTCATTTTTGCACACAGTAGGATGCGCTTTATTCTCTCCTATTTTGCTCTCCACATGCTCACTAATCATCCCTAAAGTGAACGGCTTGTCCCGTTACATTGTGTCTACTTGAGCACACATACACTTGCGCACACGCACGCACACGCGCACACACAGAGAAAACATTAAAAGAGGTAAGCGTAAAGCCCCTCTTGTCACTCCTTCTCGGCTGTTTCTTGCCCGTCCACCCCTGCGGTGCTCCCGTCTCTGCTGGGGGTGGACGTCTTGTTCTCTTACACTACTGTGTGTGTTTCTGCTCCTCTCTGGCTGTGACATTTGACAGGAGAATGGGGTAGTATCAGCACACGGTGCAGAACAAGAGGTGCTCAGGTGCTGTGCTGTGCTGCTGAAAACAACTAATCCGTTAGCTACAATTGGACGAGAACACTATGCTAGCAAGCAAGGGACAGGTCAAAGTTGAATATTCACTATGCCAAGTAAGAATATAGAAAACTCACCTTGTTTTGAATATTAGAGGAGGGAGTTAAGGGGGAACAGTTTACAGCATTAGGAGGCCAAAAATAGCGATAGCAAAATGACAACTTGTATACACTTGGCTTAAGTGTTTCGCCGAATCGTCTCATTACGACAGCACTGCTCTATGTAGCCCAGAATAAGACGCTGAGAAAAAGAAAGAATACTGTTCAGTTGTAATGGTATCATAGAAACCCCAATTCCAAAGATGTTGCAGCGTTGTGTCAAATATAAATAAAAACTGAACACAATACTTTGTAAATAATTTTGAACATTAATTTAACTGAACACTACTGTACAAAGACACAATATTTAATGTTAAAAGTGGTCAACTTTTTTATTATTGTTTATTTATTTATTTATTTATTTATTTATTTTTAAAAACCAGGAACAGGGTAACAAAGACTGCCAAAGGTGAAATGCTTTGGAACATTCACATGCAAAACGGTTAATTGGAAATAGTTGCGATCACTCAGGTGGCAGTGCATTAAAAACTGGCAGCATTCTGTAAAGGATATAGGGACGGAATGATGTTTACAACTGTGTTACTTTTCTTTTTAACAACACTTGACCCGCGTTTGGGAACTGAAGGCAGACGTTGAAGCTTTGTCGATGTAATTCTTTCCCACTCTTGCTTGATGGACAACTTCAGTTGCTCAAGAGTCAAGGGTCTCTGTTGTACACTTGATAATATGACAAACGTAAAACGTACAGTGAGTTGCAAATCATTTTCAACCCATATTCAATTTAATATACGACAGGGACAAGCTATGTAATGATCAAACCGATTATCTTTATTATTGACTTGTGCCCGGAATGAAAATAGGGCCCTAAATATTTTGTCTTTGTTGTGTATTCAATTAAATATAGATTGAAAATAATTTGCAGATCATTTTATTCTTTTTTTTAATGTATATTTTACACGACATGCAGCCTTCATTGGAATTGGAATTTGTATAAAACAATTACCGGTAGGTCATGTTTTTGCATTGTATATGTTGCTTGCGTTTCATCTCAGGAAAAAGGAAATCACCGATGTTGAAAGGGTTGCAGAATGCAGCAGAGCCCAACATTAACAGCGTACCGATGGCTCAGGGCCACTGCAACGCTGTGTGAGGCCACTGGCCTGTCGGTCCTGTAAAAAATTCATACAGAAATACGATGAAACTAACATAATTCAGTTTTTTTTTAAAGTCTATTTAGCAAGCTAAATATGGTGCAGAATCCTTCCTAAGTCAGTAATCATGGCCTGGGTGGAGTACACATTTCATAGATGCCTGGCTGGAACCACGTCAAAGCAGAGAGTAAACAACCCTAAAGAGCAAATACCAGGCACATTAATAAGTGTCTGAAGAGAAAATAATACATAACAACACTACATAGAAACATTGGACAGGAACCAGAAACTGTAAATGAATTATGCTGAAATGAATGTACGCTACTGCATACATTAGCCGAAAAGAGGGGGCATTAAGGTTAAAAGTAGATTCATATGCTATATCAAATGCTATTTCTTTGTTTTCACAATAGGCTACTGAGATTTGATTCCAGCTTTTGAGATATATCTTATTCCAAATTTTATAACAGTATGTTGTTTTACTTAAAAAAAAAATTAACTCTGCTAAAGGAATGTGTAACCCATCAATAGGAATTGTACAACGTCACCAAAGTTGATAAACTTAGCCTTTATGGGTGAGTACTGACATTGTGTTCAACTTTCAGGAGATTAATTAAAACCTATAACTACTGAAAATACCCCAAATACAAAATTTTCATGACGTTTTTAGCATTCAGCTCAAAAAAGAAGTGAGAGATTTCTCAAGCAGAGGCGACTCGACGCAAATAGTCATACACTTGCACATTCTATTACTACATCTCTGTGTTTCCTTAAATTATCAGAGTGATTGATTTAATTTAAATGTATTTTTTTTCTCCGATGAGGTGAGGTTACCAAAACACTCCATCTATCTGCTCCTTTTCCGGCCCCTCTGTCAAATTTTAGAACCCATTGTGGCCCACCAATCAAAACGTTTGCCTACCCCTGGGCCAGAGGCATTGATGTAATAGGCGCTACAGGTCTACTTGTAAGGTGACGCAAATATTTGATTCAGCTTGATGGCCACACTACTCTACCGGTCTCGTGGAAAGCTAAGTTGAACTTGAAAGTGGAATGACTGTACAAAATGTGCATGACTGGATATAGAATAATATTGAATGGTAAACGGGGTCACCCTGCTTTGAACTATCCTTTCTGTGTATGTCCTAGTGTGTAAGTGCGTGTGTCCAACTCAACAGCCCATCGTTAAACCTCGGTGACAGTGCTCTCCCAGCACACCGGGATTAACAGCATTTAAATGGGCCTGTTAGTACACTGCCTCCTGTTTGCCTCCCACACTGACTAGCGCATGCAGCGCTGCCCACAATTTTACACTTGCATCACATGCTGGCTCTGTTGTTTTTGGTTTTCCGTACATACCCCAGCCCAGCCACCCTAAACCTCCTCCTATAAATAATGTTGGATGTATTCTGAGCAGGTGGTTAAGACCAGAACATCCTCCATTTTGCGGACCTATAGGAATCCAAGGGGAGGGCGGAGATGATTGTGAGTGGAGGTGGGGGTGGGGGGTCACATTTGACTATTCTTGCTCTTTGCGTGACGATCACATACCCCTTGTGACACTTAACAAACAGACCCCCGCAGAGAGAAAGATGTCCGTCTCAAAAATCAATAAACAACATTGAGTTTCATCTGAGTTAGTGCACTGAGAAGCATAAATGGATGGATGGAGGAGTGGACTCTGCGAACATTTGTATGTTTGTGTGAGAACCTGTGGGAGGAGGAGGGTTGGGACATAATGAATAATGTTGGGGTGTGCCGTTCACCATTCTTCAACAGGAACACGCTGTAGAATTACAGAAATGACAAGCAGAAGATGGAGGGAAAGACAGAAGCTGAGCTCGGGGAGACAGAACGTTTTTTTTTTCACAGCCGAACCGATAACTTCTTGCTCCTCCAAACTAATACAGATAATTATATATATATATATATATATATATATATATATATATATATATATATATATATATATATATATATATATATATATATATATAATGAAAGGTGAGCCATTGCCGCCGCAATTAATGCTATGCTGCGGAATTTGAGATCTTTCATATTACTTGGCAGTGATCAAACCAGAAATCAAAGCCTGCTGCTAGAATTTTAACGATGTCCTCGATTGTGTAATTTTGAATGTATATAAAATGACTAATTTTAAGCGTCTTTACTTGGGTGTCTAAGTACATTTTCTCATGTGGCATCAAAAAAATAAAATTGATTGATTCATTTTCCTCCACACAGAATATACAATATATCTCCTAACCCTAGCTCTTGTTCTTCCTGTGTGAGATATGTGACATAAATAGCACGGCATATTCATATTCAGAGCATATGGTGCATCATATGGTGACATGGGAGTGCCACCTGACATTGACGAGAATATAAAGCAACACACCATCGTTGCCATTTTACGACTGCCTACTTTATTTTAAAACAGATGGCTGAGTAAACCTCACAGCATTGACTTGTTTTGTGTGCCCGTGCAGTATAAGGAAAAAAAAAATAAGTGAAGCGCATTCAACATGAAATTGTATGAGCTCCTTTGCATATATAATGTTGATTCAGTTTCAGATTAACATGTTGCTTTAGAAGGTAGTAACAATGAAAAAGGATGGACTTTGTAACTTCCATTAGAGCTGTGTAGCTGGACAAAAAAAAAAAAACAACAACCTTCAAACAAAAATATATTTCCAAACCACGATTCTATAATGACTGCCTACCTCTTATATCTCATCAGGTAGTGGGTGAATGAAAGAACATTGAGGATACATTTGCGTCATCTCTTCCGTCGTACCTTCCAGTGCCTCCACACAAATCTCCCTGTCTCCAGGAAACAAGCAGAGAAGAAAAAGAAATAGCTTGAATGGCGACCCCTCAGATTCACACACAACGTGGCTAGTTGTGTCAAAACATCAGACAAGAAACCCAACAATGAGGTAGCAAGGTGGCTTGTGGCCAGGGCAAACATCCTCGTATTGTCCCATCCTCACATATTGTCTTATAGATTGTTGCATCCTCAGTCTCAACATTCTTTTATTTAAAATTAGGGTTTGGGTTAGGGTTAGTGTTGGGGTTGTTACTTAAAACATTGCCATTTATTTAAGGTTTTATGCTGGTGATAGTTGAGATTTGTTTTTTAGTTACATTAGTTCCTGTAAGGAATAATTCATATGAAATCCCAACAAATGGAAGTGTTTTCAACTTTTGAGGCTCAACTACACGTGTGTGCCTTTGGAGTTGAGTCGTTCAATGCCGTGTCCTCGGCCCAAAATATCAAGTAAACTTTTCAGGATTTAAGGTGGGTGGTAAACTGATTAATAGCTCTTAGCCGAGGAGGTTAATGTAAGGCTAAATCCCTTAGCGTGATGTGCACCATATTAAACCCATTCAATGGACACACTGTTCAATAGATTAATCAGTCAAGCTTATGTTTTTAAGCCTATAGACATGACATTAAAGTTGTTTTTTCTGAATCGCAGTCATACTGTAATAACATTGCCAAATATTTACTTTTACCGAAAGCTGTGGGCGATTAACGCATAATTTGAAGATGTTCTGGTGCATCAGTCAGTAACGTGGCAGCGCATGCAGCATGGTTGTGTGGAGAGAGCAGTAATACAAGCCTAACCCAGCTTCCGTCTGGTATGTGGCTGCGCACGCTTTCAGGGCATTTATCTATCAGCTCACCATTAGCGAAGGGAAAGCATCACGCCAAGCCAACACTTGACCCCACATTAAATACCTCTGGCCAACTTTGGGCCAGCGGTCACTCCTATCAGATGGTCCTCCGTGCATGGCTGCATGCCAGACATGAAATGCCCTCTCAGGCCATCAGAGGGAAATAGAGTGAGAGGACACGCAGGAGACAAACACACAAAGATAATAAGGCTAAGAAGTCTTGCAGACACGACAAGGATTGACTTGATATTAAAGAGTTTGTCATGTAAACAGCCACGTGTGCTTTTGTACTCACACACAAAGTCTGCCCCATCAAAGAGCAGGCTTGAAGCTCACGCACACTATTAGCTTGAATGCCCCCCTACTGTCTCCGGGCTCTGCTTTTAAACAGTAGAAAAGAGATCCTCAATCAGCAGCTCACACAGCACAGATAAATTAGTAACGCTCTGTGACAGCGTTAAGCAGGCCTATCCCTTTAGATGGACGCGGATATAAAAAGCCTGATTTTGCATGACAACTATCCCCCCCCGTGACATTTTGTCCGTTTTAGCCCTGATTGAACTATTAATCAGTTTAATGTGAGAGATGGCAAGCTGTTTATGAATTCATCTATTCTGCATGGGCGCATGCCTGAGTCGTGACTGGAAACATACAATGGCACACTATTCAGCATAACCTGAGTGGGACAAATTACATAGAAATGTGGATGCAACATCCTGAGGTTGTGTTTAATTTAAGTGTTGTAGTAGAGTGCTTACATAAATTAATGCCTCTTTTCTCGCCATCCAAAAAAAAAAAAAAAAGAAAGTAGGCATAAATTAAATGACTTCATGGATGTACCGGAAATGGATTATAACGTTCAACAGGAACATGCACACATTGGGACCGTCAACATGCAACTAATCGTCAAATCAATCATTAAATTGAAAATATTCTGCGTTTCAGAAATGTGTTATTTAAAATATTATATTGTGGAGTACATTCTCAATGCATTGAAATTCTCAATTATGAAGTATACATTGCATTGACATCCATGTTGACTCCTTCTTACACCATTCTCACTGTGTGACTTTAATAAAGAAATGCGACAACATTCACAAAAATAGGGTGTGCCGAACTTCACAATAACCAATTGTGCGAGATCATACTTATAATAAGTTTGGATTTTTTTGCTGTGACTTTGAAAACGGAATAAAAGTTTGCCTAGCCATGGTGAACCCGTCTGGTAATAAAGTGATCAGAAGGGATCGATTATAATTAATTTCCCGAGTCAACCAAACCGGAGAAAAACTGCGATGACGACAACGTCACATTACATGGAAGCTTATTAAAGGGACCGTGTAAAAAGGCTTAATGTCCGAAAACTGCCGTCATCACCAATATTCACATGCACATCTCTACTTATGTTCACTTCAACCTCAGAAAATATTAAAGCAATCGCCACCGTCTCCTACGCTGGAGACGGAACCCGAATTTCCGCATAATTCTGAATTAACGCTTTAATACCCCCGAAATCTCTCCCCCATGTGACCTGCATGCACAGAGGAAGAGATGACATTACTTGCAGCGTAGTGTTTAAAATAATTTTATCCAACCTTTAAGCTAAAGTCAATGAGAGATTAGAAAAAGAAAAAGTGATTTTCAATTCCAATCAAGTTACAAATTCAACCACCTTATATATCGATGCTTTGCTCTCAGAGTATAGTCAATAGTTAGTTTATCTTCATCGCTTAAATAATCATGAATAATTCTGCTAACTAACAAGCGCTCCATAGTGTTGGTAAAGTAAATTGTTGCATAGAAACATCTCCAAATCCCGTTTGCTGAGCTCTGACGACTGTGCTTGCATGTGTCGCTCACTACAAACACTGTTTGGGTCGTGTGCATTTAATGTATTGTCTCAGAAGTAATGTGGAATTACGGCCAGACATTCCTGCAGGGGCTTTTAGAGGGCCAATCATCTCATGGTATTACACCAACTACAAATGTCCTCCGACAGATTCTTCTTCTTTTTTTTGTGCCTTTTTCTGTGATATCAATGCCCTCAATTCTTTGTGGCTGACCAAACCAAACCTGTGTCAAAATCTGGGTTAATGTCACCTTTTGTAACCAAACAGCAAGAGAAGTGAGAAAGCGTTCTGAAATGATTTCATTTGGTTTGCATGTCGTGCTATTTATGGAGCCCTCAATGAATCGTGCAGACTGTGATGCACGTTGCACACACACCCACTCAAGTCTAGCCTACCTTCCGTGCTTGTTTATCTTCCCCCGCAGGAGCAAGAGACTGGTGAACGTGACTGAGGGGGCGAAATGCTGCAGTCAGGCAGACAACAATCAGACCAAACACCCTGCTATGGTAAAGAGTGTAAAAGGGCACAACTTTGAACTCTTTTCCTCTATGTTTCTCTTGGCCCTTTGGAAAATGGGTAATAACCTTAAACGCCCTTTTGGCAGGGGCACGCAAGGAGTTCAGAGCTCACTGTAGTTTTAAAGCATTAAAAATGGATTTTGTATCCACTTTGTACCACAACTCTCAGCGTTGAAGTAGCATTTTAAGTTGGAGTTACAAAGCCTATTTATGTTTCTCATATTTCTACATTCTGATTGGAATATTGCACTTTTGTGAGAATAAATATTTGAGTGTTTTCTTTTGAACAGTCTAAAACAAATTAACCTAATTTGGGAAGGTGCATTCAGTGTTTTAGGGGCACTGAGCCTGCAGGGACTTGGCATCTATTGAGTCTGTTTCCGGCACGCAATGTGGGCAAGTGTATAATGAAGCATGCTTGCGTGGGTGTGTGTGTGTGTGTGTGTGTGTGTGTGTGTTTGGAGGGGGGGTTTGGGCTGAGGAGGAGAGGGGGACAGGGAAAAGTGTCTGTGTGTCTATGTGTGCATGCATGGATTTATGATGTGTGTACGTGGGGGGGAGGGGGGTGTATATGACCCACAATTCTTTTTTTTTTTTTTGGGCATGAAATGACTAATATTGTCACGCTTGACATATTTGGGCTTGGGCAAGGCTACAGTATGCGGGACAAATCAGATGGCCAACCACGCAGGTTGATCTCATCAAATTATATAGGAGGATCAGTTCCTCTAATCGACTGTCCATCTGAGCATAACTATTGTTACTTCTTCACACCTGTGAATCCATAACGAACTGCATAGCCACTTGCAATTTTACTGACTTTTGTAAATATTTATAAATTGCCTCATTGTTTGAGATTCAAAAACAACTTTCCGTCATTGTCTGTTTCATTGTTATTTTCCTGTTATATTGTCTTATTGTTTTTATGTACTCAATTGTGTTTAATCAGCTATTCAGTAAATCTGGTGTGCTTTGCTTTCATCCTTACGTGTTGCTCCACAATTTATATAACCTGCAAGGTCAAGCAAAAGCAGTTCTGGGTTCGTGTTTGTGATCCAAAACTATTTGTCCAATCGTAAAAAAAAGGAAAAAGAAATAGTCCAAAACAGGGTCAAACTTTAACTACCATAAAACCTCTATCAACTACGCAGGAAATGTTTTAAGTTACATTTTGACATTGAGAATTGTCATAAAAGTGCAGAAGAAAAAAAACTAAACCACTGAAACATCAAAACCAAGGCACGGCAGCTTTATTTATACATCTTATTTCATACAGAAGTTAACGCAATACGCTTCACATGATTAGAAATACAGCATTTAAAATAATTTAAAAAATAAAAGGACTAAAGACATTTAAATGCAAAGTACAGAACTATAACAAAGCTAAAATTACAAAAACAGTATAATAAATGAAATTACAAAAACGCTCTTTTACTCTTTACAGCGTCCTTGAGTATCCTGAAAGGTGCTACCAAATCTAATTTATTATTATTATTATTATTATTATTATTATTATTATTATTATTATTATTATTATTATTATAAAAGATTAAAAAAGTTAAATTATAGGCAAAGGGGAACATGTATAATTTTTAACCAGGACATAAAAGCATTCACACTTGGAGCGGACTTCACTTCTGTTGGCAAATTATTCCAGTTGGTGCAGCACAACAGCGATATTGATGAAATGCTGCTTCACAAATTTTGCTTTGAATTCTGTGCTTCACTAATCGAACCGAGTCATCAGACTTCAGAGCCCTTCTGGCTTCATATGCCATTGGCATTTCTTTAATGTAATCAGGACCAAAACCACAAGTACCTAGCCATTCAATCATATGATAAGAGCTGATTCTGTTCTGTGATTAGGTTGGAAATCTGCTTCAAATTTCTTGAAGTCTGTTACAGTTCAATAAATTGCTGAGTTGGAAAAACATTTTCTTAAAAATCTTGGTACGGTAAGTAAGCACAGATTTCTCAATAGTTTTGAAAAAGTCAGACGATATTGGTGCAGACAGCACGTTGATGGTTTCAGCAGCTGAAATGTTTTGGCTTGATGTTTTTTGATCAACTCATGCTTAAAATTGCTAAGAGAAGTGAATTTGGAGTTTAAAAACACTCATAGGCGTGGGTGGCGCAGCTGTGGTTGATTGTAAAAACTGGCACATCTTGATTTTTCATGCTGGTGCAAGCCTCGTTTTGCCTTTTTTGGGAATTTGGCAACCCTCTCTGTGCCTTGGTGGGTTCTGGCTCACCGAAGGCGTTTGACATGCATTCAGCACACCTGACAATTTGGTATACTAAATTTACATTACATTATATACACAATTTTACACCTGCTGGAACCATGTTTATATGGAGCAGGTAATGTAACGCAATTATGGTTCATTTCATTGACAAAAAGAAATAAAGATACTGCATACATGTGCGGTGGATGTCATCGTATTTCATTCAGAAATGGCGTGCATCCGACCCGGTGAATTTTTAGAGAAATCAATATATTGGGGGTATCATTATTAACATCTTTATTTATTTATTTAAATCACCCCCACTCCTGTCCGCGGCACAGCTGTAGGGATGCGGAGTGGGAGAGGAGGTTACGTATGGACACGTACAGTCAGGGTCAAAGGCCGTCTCCACTCTCCAAGTACCCACTTCACAGATCTGTGATTGCTGTGATCATCCACCCGTCAAGGTTTGCTTGCAGTTCCTTTTTAAGGTACTTTGCATGCTTCGCCTTCCTGCATGGTCTCCAGTAAATCAGTTTCTTTTTCCAGCATGGCAAGGACTGCACCTCTCGCACACCAATTTTAAAGGGAATGAGAGGAGCCGCTTAGATTGGCTACAATCGCACAAAATGCCTGTTTTTATGCATAGGGCCCAAAAATAAAGCCCTCAATTTTAACTTTAATGACTAAGGAAAATGTTGAAAATTATGACAATTCTGAGGGCCCGTGACTGACAGGGCCCTAGAAAGTTGTATGTTTCATTTGCAATATTAAGGGCTCGACAAACCAATCCGACATAGGCCGTCATGGTCAACTGTCACATCGGCCTACAAGTCGGCATGTCGTACTGGAAAATGACCGAAGAACACACCACAAAAACCGACGGAGACGCCAAATACTCTGGACCTACTCCGCCTGCGTGAGATGTAGTACCCCTCCGGGCCATCGGCGGCGATAGTCACTGCGTAGCCTTTGACGGTGATGTCGAATGACAGCGGCTTTCATAGTGAGAATGATTAGTTTGCGCACTTCTGCTCAGCCAGTTGTTATGTTCATAAAAATGATGTGAAAAAATGAGCGAAGATGATTTTGTTCTTTAGAAATCGCTTCAAATTTCGTCCGCTTTTGTCACTTCCCGTTCTTGTCCAGTGAACTGATTCGCTAGCTGACAGCCAATCACAGTGATCATTTGTCCCGACACCCAGACCCAATTCTACATGTTGAATCATCCGAACGCCACCCAGACGCCCCAACAATGGCACCGGCTTTACCACGTTGCTCGCTACACCAAACAGACGCTGTGTAGCAACTTTCCAACGAGCGACATCATATTGTTGTGCAGAGGACTTTAAGCGGAACACATAAGTTCAAATCGACTTGGGATTGCCTGCTACCTCCAGGGTGTAGCCTGCCATTAACCCTGAATAAACTCAGATCGAATCAATCTCCTACTGTGACCCCAAACAAGGTAAGCGGTATAGAAAATGAACAGATGATTTGAATGACATTATAGATTATTTCAAAGTCTTTAGAGTGTCACTGCAAAACATACTAAATAAGGAAGGTTTATATGAGCCTTACGTGAAGCAAAATCCAAAGCCAATCTACAAAAAATCCCCCCAAATATTTAATCATCATCAATGAAAATGCCTCAACCCATCTGTGTTAGTCTAGTGGTGAACAGATGTTGTGTTTTTTATTAAATATACCAGAATATGTCACTAGAGTCATACTCTGCAATCTTCTTAGGGGGAAGGCTTTATCGTGTTTTGTCACAACAACAAAAATGACTAAATGCATTGACTTATTTGTTCCAAATAAATCCAAGCATTTCGTTAAAATCTTGACCACTGATCAAACAGACCTCTTACATACAGTGAAAAGGCAAAAATCGAAACTATTTCTAACTAATGTTCAAAAACTAAAATCAGCAACATCAAAAATCATATCAAGATCAGAAAACAGCAGAAACATAAAATTGCCTTTAAGGATGTGTACACAATTCTAACAAAAACATAGTCTTGTTTAGTTTTCTGCGATATTTTTGTGTTTACGTATTTATTTGTGTTCAGCCAGCTACTCATCAGATCCTTCTCCGTATTTTCTTCTTCACCAAGCAGTTGTGGGATTTTTTTCTTAACCCAAAACATTTTATAATCCTCTCAAAAATTTGCTGCCCTGCTATGCACAGATTCATAGATGAAAACAATTTTGTTGGGAAATGCGGCATCGTCGAGTTCACAGGTCAACAACTTTGTTTTCCTTCACAGTCCGATACCAATTCATAGTCTTGCTGCTGAGTTCAAGGCCTACGGAGAACAGCAACGAGGACAAAACATCTCCTTGGAATATGCAACATTTCATATTAAACCATGCAACTGACTTTGAGCTGGCCGTCAGAGTTGCACTCCACAGTCTCATTGCGTTCTTAGAATCCGGTTGATATTGTAGAGTTTCAAGCATCCCAGTATTCATCTGTGCGGTCGTAGGCTTTCTTGTAGTCAATCCTGGTTTTGGGCGATTGCACTGTCAACCAGTAGTTGGTGTTTGGCACCCCTGATGTTATTACCAATGTCTTTCTGTGCTCTGCTCGTGTACTGTTCCATAGGCCAACTCATTTTGGCTGCTATGATGCCTGATAAGTGTGATGCTAAGGCAGGTTATATGTCGGTAGTTTGATGGAGTTGCTCCGTTCTGGTGGTCCTTCATAATGAGGACTTTCCGACCTTCTGTTAGCCATTTATTCTTTTTCGCCATGCGGCCAGATACGAAATGCACCGGTGTTTGGGGGCCCTTGGTCTAGCTGTGTAGTTTAAGTTAGGTTAGGGTAGTTACAAAGTTGTAAGGAATGGATTACAACCTCAGAGACAAAAGCGTTTCGGGTTGATGAAAATAGCCAAACTTATCCTAAAATGGCAGATGAAACAATTGAGCAATAGGTTGCTGTGACTTCTTTCGTGGGTCTAGTCGCAATAGGACTGCCTGGCAAATTTCAAATGAAATCTGCTTTCAAATCCGAACAAGTAGCAAATCATCCAACAACAGAACAAGCCGTCCTAACAATAGACAGCAGACATACTGATGAATCAGAGGAACATGAACATGATGAAACAAATGTTACCATTGTCTTGGGATGACAAATTTATTTTTAAAACACTTGTGACCAGGAAGTAGAAAAAGTTTACAAGTTGGTAACTTTTCACGGGCTGAACATTTACACAACCTGCCAATAATCATAAGACAATTATGCATATGGAGTCTACGGTTCAGTGAAAGCCGCATAATATATTCAATAATATTATAGCTCTTGCTGGCTCATGCTGCCTTGTGAGGCTATCAGGACTAGTGGGCTGATTTGTTTATTTATATACTTTATGAAAATGTGTTTTCATGTCTGGCTTGATTCGTCTTTGCTTGATTTGCCTGACTGCTGACAGGTTTTCATGACTCTTTACACGGCTGCCCTCCTGCCTGCCTGCCTGTCTCTCTCTCTCTCTCTCTCTGTGTCTTTTTGCTTATCTGCAGGACTATTAAGTGTGTGTGCGTGTGTGTGCGTGTGCACTGAATGGATTTGCATGAGAGCCAGTGGGGTGACCCTGCTCTCTCACGCCAAGGCTTCTGAGGAACAAATAGGACTAGTCGGATGTCGTGACAGGACTCACATCAGTTTAAATAAGAGTGCTGTGCTGCAGCCGTGTATGCGTGTTGGTGTGTGCGTTAAAGCAAGCAGCCAGGCACGCATTTAGTCAAAAAGGCTTTACAAGGCTTTGTGTGTGCCTTGAGTGTGCCTCTGTGTATGTGTGCGTGCGTTCAACCAGTAAGCATGCAATGTATTTTAGAGGTTCGGTAGAGAAGGGGAGAGCGATATTAACAGTTTAATGAGCTCAATGTCATCGACACACGCACACACGCAAACAGTGCCAAACACACACATGCGACGACAGTCAAGTTAAGCCAACCAAAGAGTGGAAGGAACAGGTTTGCTGCGTGAGACCAAGCAGCCTTCTGAATAAATGAATGCTGTCATGGGGTTAAACAGAGTTCACTTGCACATCACTGCAATATGAATGAGCCCAGACCACAACAATGACCGACACTGGTTATCATGCCCGGGAAGTCTCTCACACATGTACAAGGTGACTAATTACTTTCGGAAAAAATCGAATCGAGTTCATTCTTATTTTTAGGCGCTATACCTAAAAACGTTGTCATGGGTAGTTGTGGTGGTCGACAAAAGTTAAAATGGTCAACAATATAACCTTAGAAGTGTTTGTAGGATTGTGTTGGAGTTTCATTTTAAGGTGGATCTGAAACACACAACTTTTGGGATATATTCCCCTAGCTCTGCAGCATGATAATCTCCTCCCTACAGTGACGGGTCTTCCAAAGAAAACTCATGATGTTAGGAATCCGATATTTTGGGACCCTTTACAAACGCCACAAACTGGCATAGTGTTTAGTGTAAATTTAATTCTGGGAATTTTATTGAAGTCAAAACAATGTACAACTGTAACTTACTGTTTATAACAGCTTAATCAGTTGCTGAAGAAATATAGTCTTTATAATATTATGTTCCCTCTAAGTGGCGTTCCTGCGAACTCAGCCAGGTAGTCTGGAATTAGGAAGTCCACACTGCCTGTGAGTCACCACACAGCCTGAAGCACAAGGGCTGATAAACAACAAGAAAAATGTGCGTCACAGAGGCGGGACAAGGGAAGTGGCGTGCGATGGGCGCGTGCATGAATCGTACACTGGACACGTTTTACTATATGTTGACTCATATAAGGTATTTTTGTCTTGAGTTTTTCTAGCACCCTAAAGGTGTGTGTGTGTGTGGGGGGGGGTGTCGTCTTCTTGGCTGGGTCACTTGCATGATACAATGCACGCACACACACACACACACACATGCAAAGCTAGCCACCCAAAGGCAGCCTCATGAAAGAGAGAGAGAGAGAGAGAGATCGAGATCATGTTGTATGTGCATGACTGGGAGTGAGGTGGCTGTGAGACATAATTACGGCAGATTAGTGAAGCCACACTGAGAACCTGAGTCGGTGCCGTCTGGTCCCGCAGACAATGATCTCTGGGATCACACCTCACACACACACACACGTACACGCAAACGCACACACGCGGGTTGTTCACAGAGAGACATGGTGAGGTGGAAAAAATACATATCTGGTGACTGCATATTTCCTTAGCTCGTAAATTCCAATCTGAGCTGTATGTCTTCAGTCTGTCAGCACTCCATGAATCCTTCAATGTACCATAAAATTCCATATGACGAATGGACTAGATGAAACGTTGACGTGATGACCGGCGGAGTCATCAAAGAATAGGGCACCTGTCATCGACGATCACATTCCGACATACAGGATGAGGGTCTGCTTTAGTGGTAAGCCCGTCCCTGGAAGCATCTTAAACACATTTGGTATGATTTTTTGCTTCGCCAGGTTGGCCCAAATGAAAAAAAAAAAAACTATTATACTTTTTTTCTTTCTTTCTCGCTTTCATTCTGTAAAATTAAAAACTCTGTCAAAATGCAGATTTCAAACGATGAAGAATATGCCTCGTGAAATCACATTGTTCAAGACTTAAATCAAGTTGAGTCGCTTATATGCCAAGGCAAATCGTTCTCAAGTTTTTGGCAAGCAAGTTCCAAGTCCTAAAAATAAAAATTCAAGTCGGACAAACATCACATATTGAACACAAAAAAAAACACTGTATCATAACCATAACTAAGTGAACACATAGACTATAAAATAATAAATAATAATAAAATACGGTATATTAGAGGTGTCTCAATGGGCAGCGGCACACATAATGCTGAGGTAATATTTTTCTTCTTATTCATTCTTGTTTAATTCCGTGTTGTCGCTATCCGCTGCTGACACTGACACTGCTAACCACGTGGACTAACGCCACAACTGGAATTCATTTCCCCCGGAATTAATAGATCAAAATCCAGCGTTTGATTTTGTTGCAAAATATGCCTAATACCATCAGTCTTTGTTCTATTTTTATGAAATAGGCTACATTATCATTTGATAAAAATGTGACATAAATGGATATTATCAGACAATGCTCATTGTGGCACAGTTAAAACAACAGATTTTATGGTCCTCTAATTTTATGGTCCTCTAAGACTTTTGCATGGTACTCATGGAGCTTCCCTGATGAAATCTTTTTTTTTTTTTTTTTTTACCCTCTTCGGGATATTATTGCAACGTGAATGGACACGATCATAGTAGTTGGTTGGAAAGATCCTAGTCTGCTTCCTGATTGCTGTCGAGGTTCATTTGAATGAGGCACCAAAATAGTCTAGTTATGATTGCAATATAGTGTAAATGCAATATGAAGTTGTCTCATCTCCGATTTATAGCTGCTGTTTGATAAACCAAGTTGAATATTATTTATCTGTTTTATTGGGCGGTCGTAAAATGGGCTTTGCTATTGTCTTCATGTACGTGCAGTCAGGGGATGCGTCATAAAGACTTTTCATTTTTAGTCGTTTGTCCAGGGCTTTGTATTGGTTTTCTTTTTAATGTCCATGATTTCATAGTCAAAATTGTAAACATTTGCATGTTTTCTGTTCAAATACATGGCTGAGATGCAAAGTGTGGCAGCAAACAGCCTCACTCCATCTCAGATTGCGCAATCGCTCTCTAACTGGGGTGGGGAGGCCTGTAATTGGCAAGTGCCTGTTTCTGTTTCTCCTACACTTCTCCAGCGTGATTTCAGAGCCTTTTAAATTGCACTCCAATTTTTCATAGTCAGGCGAATGGATTTAATATTTGTCTGATATTAATTTTGCTGATTGCACAAAAACGGAGATAAAAAAAAAAAGCCCAAAGTGTGGCATACAGTACTCTGCCTCACTAAAAGAGGTCTACAAGAGCACACAGGCTTGAAAATGGAATGACAAATACTTCCAAAGCACGTGCAAAAACACGGTAGAGCATATATTATATCAAAAGGTGCTTTTATTCTTTGCTGAACAGTTAAAAAGGAACCTTCAAAATGTAGTCTCATATTGTCGTAAGAATTTCACGACTGCAGAATGTTCAAGCCGCCCCGTGTGCACGTGCATGTGCGCGTGCGTGTGTGCGTGTGTGGGCAAGCAGCACTTCAGTCTGTCATCTCAATCTGATCTCTATCACCCACGGCTGTCTGGCAGAGGTTATCTCGCCAGTGGACCACCCCTGCTGAAGGAAAAGAGCGCACCACAGGAGTGTATTATGTCCTCTGTCACTCACTCATGTCGTTGCTTTATCTGTCATTCATCAGCATTCATTAGCACATGTGCTGTTCTCCTCAGTTTCCGGCCAGTCGTCTAATATGTAAAATGTGGTGTCCTCTTGCTGCTTATCCTCACTCATTTGTTTGTTTGTTTTTTTTGTTTTTTTTACTGTGTAGAGTAATAATAACTGCAATAATAAACATATGTCAATCAATCACAACCTTTTATAATATAAGATATTGGATTTTTAAATATTTACTTACTTTGAAATATTTAGCTGAGAGAAACTCATTGTAATTAAAATTTTTCATTCTGATCATTTAATGCACAAAAATACTGCAAATCAACTGATCATATTTCAAGTTGTGTTTTGAGGGGAGATTAGAATCGGACGTGGTATCACGCGCTGTTTTTTTTAAATTTTTTTTTAATTTATTTATTTATTTTTGCAAATAAACTGTCCCTCGGATGAACTTCGCTTTGATCGCGGCCCTTGTGTCAAATTTTCCCCTTAATGAAACTCTCAGCCAGAGAGCAAATACGACAGTTTTCTCAAGTGCCAAACTAATTGTTCACTGTTCAGAGGATTTGTGAAACACGGGGTTTGGAGTTTCATCATGGCAGTGAACACAGCTAATAAGTGGTTGCAAAACAGTAAAGTTGGAGACGTCTATACTGTGAAAGTAATTGGGACTTCTATGGACTCAAGAGGGAACTGTAGTTAACTACTTTGAATTCTTAAAAAATGCATAAGGTTTATTTTACTTACCTTGGTGTGTTGATGCAAATACGCTCACCGTCCACTACATTAAGTAGAACGTGTATAATCCAGAAAATCCCCCAAAAAATAGGTACAAGAACATTTCAATGCCTCCATCATAAAGTGTGATAATGACAAATTTTGACGAGTTATTTGTGTTAGTTCTGCAGTAAACAACCTCACAGCAGCTAGTGTCATATTAAGAATTGTTACAACTATTTTGGTTACCATGGATAAGCGGTTCAGGAAATGGGTGGATGGAGAATCTATTTGCTAAAAAATGTGCAACGTGTGCAAACCAAAATTGTGCACTACTGTGGTTTTGCTGCAGCTCTTTTCCTGTGTCCCATTAGACTGTGTACGTTTAACTAATTTTGCAAGCACTGCAAACACAATGGATACTGATAGCAACTTTCACATACCAGCTGCTTTCTAAAATTTACAGCTAATGGAAAACGGCATGAATCAAAACATGTCAACTCACCCTCATGAGGCCCACCCTTTGTATCCGTGTTGGCAGTTCCTTCCTCAATTCCACGCTGTGAGATAAGGATTTTTTGTCCAGTCACGTGAAAGGAGCATGACTCAATTGAGAAGCACCGGCAGAGTGACCTAATTTGTATTTTCGGAGTATATGTGCTGTATTATTATTTAAATCTTTCAGTGTTTTCCATATACATATATGACATATATAATTCTACCCAGTAATTAGTTTTATATATATATATATATATATATATATATATATATTTATATATATATATATATATATATATATATATATTTGTGTGCGTGTGTGTGTGTGTGAGAGGGAGTTTTTAATCCAATGACAATTCAGCAAGCTTGTGTTGCCAGGCAGATATTATTCATCCAATGCCTTCAAATTCTTCTGTTCTGTGTGTGAAATAGCTCTTAGAGTTGATAGACAGTTTCGATAGCCAATCAGATCACGAGTTGGTTACAGTGAGCCTTCTCGTAGGCCTTTCGTTGAAGGTGTGGACGTGCGATCCAACACTCAGTAGTAGCGTAAGTGTGTGTTTGTATATTATGTCTCCAGCTGTGGTGTCATAAATGATGGAGTTATGAGAGGTATTTAATTGGATTAAGTAGGACTACACTTAAGGCCTAGTTGTGAAATGCACAACCCCCCACTGAATTGTACAGCACTATAGAAATATTTTGTTCAAGTAATACCATTGTGACAGGGCCACCTGAGCATTATCATTTTTGTAAGGGCACAATCAGATACAACTCTGGTGTTGCATCTCACGGAATTGTAGATGTACCTAATGTAGTGACCACTTGTGGGGGAAACCAGCGAAAGGTTCATTGTGTCCGTCTTATGTGTCCTCTTACTACAACCTATCAGCAATGACTGTTTCTACGCACGCATGTACACACACCAATCTGGACATTTCACCTGTGTGTCTGAGTTACCTTGACAACCTGCTGCTCTTTCCTCTTTTTGTTTGCCTTGGAGCCAAGAACAGACTTACAATAACGCAGGAGCATAAATACGAACAGTCGAAGGTTGGTGCTTGAGATGACCGTGACTCTCCCACTTAGTTTAAGGTCAGAACAGCTTTACAGGTCTATATAATGGTTTTGTGTATTCAGCCAGAAAAACGTCACATTTGAGAAATATGGTTTTTCAGGAAATAGTGACGGTAATTTTTCTGCCTTGTCCAAAAATATTGTTAATCATGAACTGCAAAAACAATTCAACAATCCCAAGCTTATCTTTGATAACAAATGGCAAATACCAAGAGGCCTAAAGTCCACACTACCATTTTGAAGGGTTCAAGTGATTTTATTGTCATTCCAACACACATTTTACAAAAGATATGGCATGAAGTACGATTTACGACCTGAGGTCCCAGATTAGCCCAGCAAATCCCAAGACTTGAGGGAAAAAAATAGAACAAAACAAGATTAAATAAATACAATAAAGAGATAAGGGAGATGCTTATTCATATATTCATAGGTTGAACAGATACAAAGATGCAGAAGCAAACGTATTGACAAGGGCATTTTGTACTTGACAAAAAGAACTGAGTTTTCAAGAATAAAGTGTTCCACATTCAGGGATGAATAGACAGGGGCTGATGTGGGTCTACAGGGCAAGGTTTAACATTCAAACAGATTGTGAAATGAGCTGTACCTTAGCCTGGTCTGGATGCTTCATAACCTTCTGCCTGAGGGAAGGGGATGGCAGTGCGTGTGCGTGGGTTGGATCCCGGATCCTTTCTGCATCAGCTGGTGAAGATGTCTGCGGTTGTCGGGAGGCTGTTCCCCGCAATCTTCTGCGCGGCGATGAGGATGTTCTCCAACACACATCTGTAGAATCTCCTCAAGATTCAGCTCCACGGTCCAGTACGTCGCAGGTTCCGGAGGAAGTAGAGACATTGGTGAGCCTGTTACAGCAGACAGGAGGTGTTTCAACTCCAGGCCCAAGAATGTTCCGCTTTTGCACCGGGTTCTATGGGATGCTAGTGTTGAAAGGGAAAGAGAAATCCAGCTGCTTCCCAGGGCTGTGTGGACCAATGATTCGATTGCATCACTGGCTAAGCAGTTCTTCTTGTAGCCGTACTGGTCAGGGTCCACAGTAATGCCGAAGGGGTTTTTGATCTGCGCTATGATCAGCTTCTGAACACACTTCACGAATATTGGGGTGTGGGCTACTGACCGATGCTTGGGGACAGGGTTGATGGAGGCAGGTGGGGTCAGTTGGTCGTTGGAGCGAGTTGGTGAAAATGTGGTTGCAAACATTTCTAATTCTCATTTTTGCTGTGGTGAATGACTACGAGGACTTTATACTAACCCTAAAGACCGGTGGTCAGTCCTAGCTGTAAAAATCAACTTTAATGTTTTTTTTTAATTCTTTATTACGTTTTTCTTCTCTTGACAAACCTTCTGCTCCTTCTTGTCTAATCTGATACAAAAGAACCCACTAAATGATTTATCGTTGTTTAAAGCTGTCCTGACCTGGAAACAAAGAACAAAAAGAAGGAATAACAAAAACAATGTCTTAGTGAGCAGCTGTGTTTGTCAGTAAGCATTAGTTGATGAATAAGTACAAAAAGCTGTTGGGACCCTGTCAGGAATAATGACCGCCATTGCAGTTTGGAATACAAACAGCTCCCATCTGAGCAGGTAAGCCCCCTGCCTTCAATTTAAGGACCTGTTGCTTCAGCTGTGCTATTTCTTTCTGTCCTTCATTATCTTCCGTGTTTAGTGCACGTGTAGGATATTTAGCAGGCATCACAGCAGTGAGCCCACGAATATCCTGTAAACCCCTCCCGCTCCCACCACCTTTTGCATCCTGCCAAAAAACATCTTGTGCGCGGCTGTGTACAGCTGAATTAGGTGGGACATGCTAACTGCCAAGACGATATCTGATGTTTAGGGACCAACGTGCCTCCAAGGCCAGTTGCCAAGGAAATGAGAAAAACAATAACGGCAACAAACACTGAGTGCAGACAAATAAAAGATCCACAGTACGTCAACGGCTTCTTGAGAGTTAACAGCCGTTGGATTGAACAGGGAGAGGTGACCTACATTGTGTGCAACCCTCAGAGCAATGTCCTCCAAATCAGCCTCTTACCATTGATTTGTAATGCTAATAACGTTGAGCAGAAAACCAAGGCGTGGCATTCTGCAGACAAAAGTTTAGTATGAGTGCATGAAATAGGATGTTCTTATGAAAGAAACGATAAGCTACTGAACGATTAAGGGTAATCATTAACTTTTAGGCAGTTGACAAATAATGAAGGAAACAAATCTTTAAATCGATTTTACTCTTGTATAACTGCTAAGAATGTTGAAATACACTGTAAGAATTGCCTGCAGAAACAGTAGAAGTATTATTACTATTAGAATTTGACTGTTAAAGAGTGTTTGTGTAGATTCTCAGTCATCCAGGTCATGGTAATCTGTAAACGTTGAATCAAATCAAGTGGACTGGCCATTGATTTAGTCAGTGAACAACTACAACAAGACTCCAGCCAAGAGGACAAAAACAATCTCACTCCAAGTCAGGTACGTGATACACTTCAACTTTGTCTGAGCACCACTTAACTTCCAATACAAAGAATGTGGCATGGGCTCACCAGGTTCCACCAATGTTGCCAATACGTGCAGAGAAGAACTGGAAAGAAAAGCACTGGACTCCTGCAAAGGAATTTTTGCCTAGCCGCTGCTTCAAGTCTGCTGATGACATATGGGTTAAGGGGAAAGAGTGGAAAGTAGATTTGTTTACTGAACACATCAACTCTGTGGATAGAAACATCTGTTTCGCTCAGGAACATATCAAAAAGGACACGTTGTCGTTTTTGGACTACGAGGTGTGGACGGGGTAGAACGGAAAAACGTCACGATTGAGGTCAACAGAAAACCTCCCCACACAGACCAGTTATCTTCTCTTTGACTCCCATCACCCACTGGAACACAAGCTACGGGTTATCAGGACCTTTGAGGACGGCACAGTGAAAACCCCCACCAGCGACAACGGAAGACAGAAGGCGCAGACTCGCATCATCCTACGAAGTATGGGTATCCAAACTGTGTTTTTGTCAAATGTACCAAACACGAGCCACCCAACCCTAAGCCTGATGACAGAAACAGGAGGTTGGTTTTGCAGAGAACCCAGAAGGAATTTCTTGAAAAAATAACATACCGATGCATTTCAAACTCATACCCCTTAGGCAAATGATGAGTGGCTTCTGCAGGTTCAGAATTTGCATATCAAAAAGATGGGACAATCCTTTGATGACAATAAAGTCGAAATTTTGGATAGGGTGGGCCGTTATATTGAGAGAGGTGTAAAAGATGCTATCCAAGTTAAAGTACAAAAGCCCCTTCTAGCCCAGGGGGAGGCATCACCTTCCATATGCCTATAATATGGACCTTACCATTTCTCGCCTCAAACGATCGACTCATTCAACGGGAAAAGTGGCCCAAATGAACTGTTTTGCCACAAGAAGAGTAAACTATTGATTGGTATGGAGAATGGTTGTTTTGCTAACCACACTGGAAAGAACAACATGACCCAACTGTTCATCAACCCCCAGGGAACACACCCACCAAGGCAAGAAAGGACTCCAAATCTAATATTTGAAGAAACAAACAACTTCAACAAAGACAATCCAGTTGCTTTGATTCAACCATTGCGGTCCTCATTCTGGGTTACATAAAATGGATCTTAGCACAGAGTTACAATGTTGATCTTTCTCAAAACTTTGTGTGATTTGTTGAGTGTCATATTTGTGTTAATCTCAGAGATTTTTTTTTAAAACAATTTTGACAAATATTTTTTCTTACTGCTGGTGTGTGCGACATTAGACAGCAACACAACACATGACACACTAAATTCACTCCACCATTATAATTACAAGTCTACGCCCAATCAGATTTATGCCGTAGCACACAGAGTGACCGACGAGAGACAGAATGGTGCCCCAGACGGCCAAAAATTACAAAGAGGAAGAAAGAACAGCAGAAAAAGAACAAATAGAAGAGGCTAGGCCAACTGCTAACAATAATGCGGTTCCAAACTCTTTATTCATTGTGGTGAATGTCTTGTGAGATATGTTATGCAAATACTCACCACAACCTGTTACGACTCTTTCCGTTTTAGAAGCAGGCCTTATGGACTTTAATCGCAAGGCATTGAAAAAGCTGACATTTGGTCCGATTACAGGTTTTGTTTGTAACCCACTTAAGATGTTAAACACCAAGTGTGAGGTGAGTTCAGAGAATGGTAAATCAAATGTATTTGTGTCAAAAGTAAATGAATTTACACATCATACAAATAATAAAGCATGAACAAAATTTTTTATTGGGATATCTGACAAAATAAGTGTTATTCCGAAGTTAGATTCTGCCGAGTGACAAACCCGGAAGTATGATGTCATACCAAGGGAATATGGCAGAGCTCACCATTGAAATTGTGAGATCGTGTGATCTCACAAAACCAAAGCACAGCAGAATGTCCCGGATATGCGCTGATACAATCTTTTTATATACCGAGCGGCAAGAACATCGTGAAATGGGGACATGGCAAAAATGCTTCTTGCCGTCTAGGGAACTCACATTTATATAAAACCGTTTCCATGTTCCTTGTTGACAAATCCACCGGTGAGGCCTTCATGAGTGTCCTCTTTTGAAAATCAAAATCTGGTCACCCTAATGTAGGCTAAAAGGAAATCATCCATGGTGCTCTCTAATATGAGGTGGAGTGCCTGAAAGGTGAGTCACAATTTGCCAAGTATGCTCCAAAGGTTTACTGTCTGACTCCACAGGGCTGGAATGCAGGTCTGCTGTGGCTAGTTAGCTGCGGTGTGGCTAAAGCTGCATGCTGCTATGTACTAACTGGGCTGTTCTCTTAAAGGCTCTGTTCTCTGCGATAATAAGGATGAATGGAGAGCAGCTGTTTGGGGTGGAAAGTGAAGCATAGGAAGTCAAGTTTAGAAAAGAATGTGGTTGAAATGAATGCCCAAGGCCATGCACAAAATAAAAACTGCACGCTACGTAGAGGCTGCGTCATACCGTATAGGTGTAATATAGAAAACACAGGTGTAAAAATGTTTTTCTTTTTCGTTTTTTTTTTTCTGTTAATCTGGAATAACACAAGCTTTAGTCATTCACCTCCTCTGAGACGCCTCTGTGGACACTGTATGTGACTCATGTTCCAGCAGCAGTAACATGACGTATCGCATTCAAGTGTGGAGTCACCGCGAGAGTTGTCACAGAGGGTTTGATGGCACACACTGATAATGGGATTGCCTTTTCTCTGTTCAAAGGTAATCTGACCTTTTTATATAATACTCCAAATCCCACAGGCTTCCTCTATATCCCTCCACAGTCCCTCTCATTCTATTTGGTGCATTATCTCAGTTTACAGATCGGCGTCGTGCTGCTATGTGGCCACTGTCTTGTACCACAGGAGTGGTTTGGCAGTTGGGGGGAAAGGGCATCAGGAGGAGGGCACTGAAGGAAAAGGCAGAGAAACGTGAGAAAGAGCAGGAAGGGATGAGTTTCACATCAATGCAAACACAGCTCTACACATTCCTCAGGGGCTTGCGCATCCTGTTCTCGCAGCCTCTTCCAACCTTGAAGGCTCACACAACACGCTGCACGTACACACGTCTCAAACCCTCCGCCCAAATCCGTGCCCAGTCTTCCTCTGGCATAATTCCTTTGACCGATTTGTTTTTTTTATTTTCTTTGCTTTCCGAAATTCCAAAACTATAATAAAGATGGATAGAACTTGGTTTTTTTTTTGTTTGTTTTTTTTTTTTTTTTTTACATATTATTGAAACGAATAGTGGGTTTTCCAATTGAATTAAATTTAAAAACTAATGCTGTCTTCTCAATCACCTACTCATGACATGTGATCAGGAGCAACTCGTAGTTGAGTATCGTGCTAAAGTACACTGACATGGTCACAAGAACTGAGGACAACTACAACTACAACTTTCCGGTATGGGATACAATCACTACCACCTGAGCCAAAATTATTAAATATTAATAATAGGCCTACTTAAAAATCTACCAAATTTTTATTGTACTCAATAACCGAATTACTAAAACAAAATATCAGTTGGAGAAAGCGTGGT
Source organism: Idiotropiscis lumnitzeri (assembly GCF_059441095.1). Classification (NCBI taxonomy): domain Eukaryota; kingdom Metazoa; phylum Chordata; class Actinopteri; order Syngnathiformes; family Syngnathidae; genus Idiotropiscis; species Idiotropiscis lumnitzeri. The sequence continues at coordinate 11,673,346 of NC_142397.1, read as the reverse complement.
TGTGCAGTGTGACAATTATGTCTGACAATGACAATCAATCGAGCACTATTTTCTTCATGATTTTTTTTTTTTTTGCTTCCGCTATTGAATTAGATGTACATTCCAAATACTGTTGCCAGAGAATACATTTAGACTTTAACATCAAGTCAACACCTCCATGACTATGCGAAAAACATGACTTTGGCCATTTCTGCGGCTCTCATGACTGAGTCGAGCAGCGAGAGAGGATCATGATGTTTTAACATGTGCTTGTTAAGCCTCAATTATTGAGTCAGGATCCACAGCGTTGCAGCACGACTGACCTTTTCAACTCGGCACAGACGAGCAGGGTTTGCATGCACACTGGCATACATGCGCCTGCATGCACGCACGCTCCATATGGCACAATTAACCTTTTGAACTTCACGCAGACACACAGTCTGAGGGGCACACACGTGAACATGCAGAGACGCGCATGCTTAGACTTAAACATGCAACGCTGGGCGCTTATGTTAAAGACTCCCAAATAAATCCTTGATTGGAAGCCTCCTTAAAACGCCACATGACACACGCTTTGATGGGTGAGGGCGGAAACGGCGGGCTTCTCATGAAAAAGGACAGCTGCAACCATGGAAGGGGCAACAAAAAAAATAAAAAGATCAATTGTATCTTGAACTGGATGTTTTAAAGATTAAGAACTGATTCATCTTAGACAGACACTGGAACCTCACCTCATTATTGCCTTACTATTGATGATTTGCATTTGTAGTGTCCAATTTTTGGGGTTCTTAATTAAATATATATGTACATATATATTAAATAAAATTACATGCCTATAAAAAACACAATATAAAAGTTAGATGTGTGTTTCTTTGAGCCATATAAAGTATTTGATCCAACAAAATTCTGCCCCCCCAGATATGGACTGGTGCCCATGTGCTACACAGCTGTGCACAACCAACTTATTTCTAATTCTCTGGTCATGAGAATAAACCCCACACAATCTATACAAATCCACTTCTTACCTTCCCATCGACATATCACCATGCACATGAGTACAGAACTTGTATAGAATGTGTTATAAAATCATCAGCAAAAGGTTTGGTGATGAGTGATCACTACTGGTGCCAAGTATTCTAAAGTCCAAGACACAGAAAATCAGCCAAATTTTACCTCAGACAGGAGCTCCGTGCAGATTTGCCTTATTAAGGAACATGTTCATGATAATCTGAAAACTACTGGGACCGAATTAAAAAAAAGAAAAATTGGTAACACATAATGCTGTATTGGACTGAAAAGTCACACTGCCCACTTACAGTAGTTTTACACCTTAAGAAATCATGTACAAGATTGCCTTAAGTTTGCCAGTTCCCATCCAAATGGCGTGTGGACTGATCTAGTCTTGACTCAAGACCGATCAAAATGATCAGATCAAATATAAAAAATGAGCAAACTTACAAATTTAGCAATGGCTCAAATAATTCTTCATGCTTCAATGAGCTGATTTTAATTGTTCTGTTTTCCAAAAGGCTGTCCTACATGTTACACCCGACTGTAATGTTCCAGAGTAACATCTCCAGTACATTATCTTACAAACAGTCTCACCATGGGTTTATTTGACTAACTCCACAGTGCAGACCAGCACTCTAAACACATTACCTCAATTTGATTAGAATCTTTCCGCCTGTTGGCCTCCTAGTAGGCCTGCTCCTCAAGTCTCTGTCACTCATGTTGCTCCCTGCCTCCTCCTCCTCGGCCACATCTAAGGATCCTGCCGGACTCACATCCCGTGAACCCCAATTATAGAAACAGGAGATGACAGCAAGGCCGGTAGAGCCGAGAGGTGATGCTGAGAGGAGCCATACAAACTGCGGAGGAATTACGGGCCTGTTTTTGTATCTGTTCAGATAAAACAACAGTGAGATGGAACGAGTAAGTGAGTCATTGGATCAAGGGTGGCACAACGGATGTAACGGAAGGAAATGTCTCGCCAGGTCAGGCTAACTTGCATTTTAAGATGTAGTAAGGGGGAAAAGGAAGACATGGTCATACTCAAACTCAAAGCTTTTTGGAAAGGTGTCATTTTTGTACAAATTCATGGATAAACAATGGATACAGTGTGGCAGGGGTTCTAAAACTTTTTGTGTGAGAAATGTTTCAAAAGAACCTATCATAATCCTAACAAAATTAAACATAACTACAATGGAATCTCAAGTTACAAACATAATTGGTCCGTGACCCCGTTTGTAACGCGCAACATTCTCAAATCAAGGTAATGTTTTCCACTGGAATGAATGGAAATGCGATCAATTCGTTTTGGCCCCAAAACTTAGATACGTTACCTTTTCTCTCTTTTTTTTTTTTTTTTAAACCAGTGTATGTTTATGAAAAATGTAATAAAATATAGAGATAAATGAAAACACACACTTATAAGGAAATAAGGCATGGCTCATTTTGAGAGTCATTTTACCTAGATATTAATTTCACGTCAGTTCTGTAAACATCATTTCCTTCAAAGACAAATCTCTCGAATAGAAGATATATTCACGTATCTCGAACTATTTTAAAGTGGAACGATGCAATTCAGTTTGATTCGACACATCTTTTAAAGCAAAATGGATTTTCTGATTCAATTAGTTTTTTGCTATAGCTTTTAACTTCCATGCTCTGTGTTCGACTACAGGGGATCCTCGGTTTACGACACTCATGTTTCGCTCATGATGCCGTAACTCGGTTTTGTATGCAAAACAGTACGCACTATAGTCGATGACTAACCTATACGGTTGTACGTTCCGCAGCTGTAAAGTCATAATTACGGTATTTCGAGGAAAAACATTCTTAGACCTTAAAAAAAATACGTTTAAATATAAAACAAGTGCGGTGGCAATTGAATGTGGATGCCTTCTGAAACTGTGTGAAAACGTATTCTTACGCCGTTGTGCAAAATAGTTCATTCGCAATGAGAACCCCTAGACTTTATCTGCGAGGCTGCCCGGGATTCCGACTCACTTGTGTTGACATACCCCACAGTAGTTAGTAGAGGTGAGCATCGCCTGCGTTAAAAATGGCTGTTAGAGAGGGCGTTAACTTTGCTTTAATTCTTTATACTTTTGAGCAAATCATGTCACCCATAAGAACTCCTGGGAACTGTTTTCATTTGTGCTAAAATGACAACATGTCTCCTTAAAGCATTACACCTGCCTCTACAGTTTACTTTTTGATGGAACTGATTCATTTAATTTCTGTTATTTCCTGTGGGATGAATTGTTTCAAAATCCAATCATCCCTGAACAGATTATATATGGCCTTAGAGATTTGTTGTACTTTTGTTTAATAGCCTAGTGTCCCAATACTTTGTCTCCAATGTGGATGCCTGTTCATTGCAAACTGTCAGGTTGCACCTGTTTGGAGATTAAAAAACAGCTGACTAGAGGGAACAACTGGATATGTGGTGCTCAGTTTCCTATGGTTTCCTTTATTGCACTTAGAGGAAGTATTAATAGTGCACAGAGCAAAATGAGAACATAAAACGATGTGTTCGAGATAATTAGGAAGTTCTTTTGAGGATGTCCAAGCAGTAAAATGAGCCGTTTAATGGGCAGAGCGGACCGCTACCTGGCTCTCACACGTGTACAAAATAAGGCTCACACTTTGCCCCGTGAGACACCTTTCCGTGCTCATGCATAATGGTGCCTAAAGCTCTGCCCCGGGCTGGGTCTTAAAGGTCACAATCTCTATGTCGCTTTAGAAGGTCGCTCAAAGTTCACGACACTAGCCCGACCATACTTGGCTGCTGCCTCTCTTAAAGGCTTAGAGCTGAAATTTGAAATGATATAGAGGGAAGGAGGAAGAAAAGAAAAAAAAAACGCATCTGGAATGTTCATTGGTTGCAGCTGGGCATTGTTGTAGCAACGTGAACCTGGTTTCGCAAGTGTGTGAATTATGGTCGTGTGAGAGCAAAGGGGAACCAGACATTAGGAACATTTCATTGTGTTTTTGTGGGGAGGAAATATTATGTGGGCATCTGTGTCACTTATATTTTAGGAATCCAGTGGATTTCCCCCAGATTTGAAATTTGACCCACATTTACTTTACAACGCAACAAACATTTCAGTTGTCAAAGTCACACTTTCAAAAGCAACCTGTACAATGTACCCAATAAGTGTAGGGGAACAATTTGCACTCACTTAAATTGAGTAAAATTAAATTTTATATTTTACGTGTAATTTAATTCAAAAGTTATTTAATACTTACATAAATTGAGTCAAATTTACCTATTTATTTATGACCTTTCATCTAATTTATTTAATAAAATTGAGTAAGTTATACTCGTAAATTTTAGTACAAATACAACTATGAATTAATAATGATTACTCAGTGCTTTATGTGGGAAAATATAAGTGGAGGCTATTTGAATGTTGCCAAGAAAATTAGGTGGTGGACAACAGCAGGTTGCTAAATTGGTTAATTAATTAATTAAGTCATTCATTAATAAACAGTAGAAAATAAAAAATATACATAAATACATACATAAATAAATAATTAATTAAGGACTATCTTATTTGGTCATTTGACCAGCAGTCTGGCCAGTTTTATTCAGAACAAATCACGTTGGCATCACGAGCATAACAAGTGAATCAGAAGCGTTAATGTCAGTGTTAGCTGCCTGCCCTTCACTTGCAAAACGAACCTGTGTCATCATCATCTTCTTCTCTTTGGGCCCTTTTTTTTCGAAAACACGCAAGGAAGGACAAGACTCTATGTGATTGTGAATGCTTGTTTGTCTATCTGTCCGCTGCCATTGACCGACGGCCACTCGAGGGTCAACCCGGATAGGCTCCAGCTCACCTGTGACCTTAAAGAGGCCAATCACTGGAGAAAACGAATCAGTGGAGACAATTTTCTCACCCTTTGTATGACCCTAATAGTACTTCTATACTTGTTACACATTACGTCGTCTTCCATAAACCAGAAAGACGTTTGCGAAATCACTAATGTAGCGGATGCACATTCAGAGAGTACAATTCCCCTAACAGGCATGCTTTTGGAATGTAAGAGGAAGCAGGAGTACAAAAAATGTAGTCAAGTATAAAGTCCTCAACTGAAGGCCAAAGAAGAGAGTCGATCGCAGGAACTCTCAAACCACAACAAGTTGTTATTCTATTCCATTCATGTAAAACAATTGTCTTCAGGTGACATATTTCACAAACGTGAATGTTTTTTATGACACACCGGTGAATTACAGCTTGTGTGTTGAGCAGACAAGTGGTCAAACGGTGACAGTCTGTGGTAATAGCTGCAGAAATAAAAAGGCCAATATGAAACAGTTGTCCTGATTCTGTCAGCGGGAGCCGTTTCTGTAACTCAATCCTTAAGCGTTTTTCATTCTCATTTCCAGGAAAAAAAGGAAACATGGAATCATTTAGATTGGAGTGTGTGATAAGCGGAGGCGCAGTGTGAGATCAAAATCAAATCTAAATCCACCTGAAATGATTTGGATTAGTAGTCTTTGTTCACTCAAGATGAGTATGACACAAAGGCAGATGTCGGAATCACACTGTGATTGAGACATCTGGCCAGCAGCAACTGAACATGGAAGATAATGTCGAGATCACTGATGCAAGGTGGAAGGGCCCTGCTCACAATATTGATTCTTGCACATTCTAAGGTCCTGACCATTCATATTATAACTTTTTGTTTTTCAAAAATATCACTCAAAAAAGGGAATTGTAGAGCACTTTGCTAAGGTGTACCCATGGACAGAGGTCAACTTGCCGAATGTAACTTCTGCTGGGTTAGGTAGAAAGCAGTCAAAATTAAAGTGTTAACTCGAGATACATTTTAAAAAAAAAGTTAAATATTAAATATTTCAACTCAGGTTACTCAATTTTATGTACTTCAAAAATAATTTGCATATCTTGCAAAGCCAAATTAAAATACTGTACCTGTATCAGAACAAAACACAAGTTAACACTGGGCCTTTTAAAGCAACACTACTGGAGTGTGGTGCTTGTTGGCAGAACTAAATATACTGTATAATTTTGGAGAATTGTTTCAAATGACTCAGTTTAGATCATATTCAAGAATTTTGGAGAATTGTTTCAAATGACTCAGTTTAGATCATATTCAAGGATCAAAGATTTTTTTAAATTCAAATATACTTCATATTTGGTGATTTATTTCAAGATATTCAAATAAATATCTGTTTGAAGCCTCACAAAAACAGAAGTTAAAAATTTTGATTAATCACAATTAATTTCAGAATTTTTCTGTGATTAGTTTAGAATTTTTATCGCCTTACTGCACTAATATACTAATGAATGTGCGTGTGTATGTGTGAATGTGTGTGCGTGTGCATGTCTGTGTGGGTGTATAAAGGTATGCCCCACTCACAACTCATTTCAACTCATTTGGGAAGACTATATTTTGCACAAATGTATTTTTTGTCACACACACAGACACATCACTCAGTGTGCATTATGCCACCTTCCCTTCTTGCACATCTTCTCCTGCTTTGCTCTGCTAACCTCAGCCAGCAGGTCTACAAAGTAGTACTTTATGTGTGCCGGCAGCAATTCCTGGAGGGCATTCAGGCAAACAAACCCAGCCAGTGCCCGCTGCATGACTCATGGAGGCAGCCACTTGAGAGAGAGAGAGAGAGAGAGAGAGAGAGAGAGAGAGAGAGAGAGAGAGAGAGAGAGAGAGAGAGAGAGAGAGAGAGAGAGAGAGAGAAGGGGGTAGAATTGTTAAGATGAGAGGGCAAAAAGGAGTTTTAAGCCGTTAAGAGCTGATGAGAGGGGGCAGGAAGGTGGGGGAGAGAGGAAAGAGAAGGATGGGCGGGGTGTGAGATTAACAGAGGGAGGAGTGAGGCGAGAGAGACTGGGGGGGATGAGAGAGGGAAGGAGAGCGGGAGATGGGGGCAAACAGAGGGCAACCTGCGCAAGCTTGCATGCACACGAGAGGAGCAGACAGGCACGCAGCCCATCGAGGAGGCACGAAGAGAGCAAAATAACTAAACCCCCACTCCTTCATTCCCGCTCTTCATAACAAAAAAAAAAAAAAAAAGTGACTCTCAGCACGACAGCCTCACATGACAGTGACCGTAGTCCGAGGGGAGCTTTGGGACAAGCAAAATGCAGGCAGCACAACCATAAGAGGCAATGCACGAAGGAGGAAATAGGGTGAAAGATTGCACTAGCAATGTGGATTCCCACTTTAGGACAAGTGATATAATAATTACGGCTCAAAATCAGCTAAAAGAAATCGTATTTACCCCAACAAGTATGCAGTATAAAACAACACAGGCATATAAATGGAACAAAAAAAAATGTCTCTGAATATTCACATAATTTGTGACCGGATCTTTAATGGTGGAGTGAATTTTGTCAAAATATTTGACTAAATATAGAAAAACAAAAACTCACGAAAATAATTCAATAAAAAATAATTCCATAATGTGGTAACTTTTGAATGGCAGATGACCACAATTTTATTGCTTGAATTTTATTGTTCCCATTTTTTTTTAACGTTTATCTTTCAGTTTGAACAAACCATATTTATTCGACTGAAACATTAACAAGATAACCTTAACAAAGATTACCCAATGCTAGCTAGGGGTGATTTAATCTCACTTTAACAAAGATAATATTCAGTAGTCATCTCATTGGGCATTTGATGTCAATTCAACGTCGATTTGACAACAATTGAATAATTTTGACGTCATATTGATGATTAATTGACATCAGATGCCCACTGGGGCTGTCATAAAGTAACAACTGTTTTATATACCAGAAATGACTATGAATATGGTGCCCTTCTTACTTAATTTAATAACCAAACTTTAGGAATACAGCTCAGTTTGATGACCTATCCCCACTATCTGTATATCCTTCTATTTATAAACTTTGAATTTTGGAAATACTTCTTTCTTTCAACCTAGAAAAGCTCGCAATTGCTCCATGTCAACAACATGTACTGTTGTTCTGGGACAGACGGCGTCCCCCCCCCCACCTCCCCTAGACCGCATTAGACACGGCACTCACGTCATAACCCGCTCGGTACAGCTTTGGGTGAGGAGCCAAAAAGGGTGTGTGATGGGGTGGAGGCTTCTCTGCTGACAGAAAGGATCCAGTAATCACACCGAGAAGTCTCTTAGCAAGCTCTCAGAGTACAGTGTCACAGCGAGGACATTTGAAAGGTTTTTAAATAGTTAACATGACAGCTGCATAGCTTATAATACATAATGTAGGATAGTAAAGAAGAGCGGACGGGAAATTAGTGTTTGCCTCCAAAAATAGCCAAATCCCCTTCATTTATTGTTTGTCAATGTGCAGAGGTGCGAAAGACGTTGTTTGTTGAGTCATCATTTCTTTGAGGCACCTTTGATTCAATCTATTTTGTGTTCTGAGAGGAACACAAAGTTTAGCTATGCACAAAAATCTGTGCATGAACTATCATTTAACCTGTTAAAGAAAAAGCGCTTAAAGGAATCAAACTCTAGTCGCTTGTTTGTACTTCTTAACGGGAAAGAAAAAGGTTTTATGGGTTCAATCATGTTCAATCAGGTGGCCAATACGTGTTAAACACTATTTTGAGTGGAATATAAAAAAAAAGTGCTGAAATTCCATAGAATAAACCACATTCCTGCAAGACATTTGCTTTTCCATTTTTTATTCAATCAATGTTACATTAAACTAACATAAATAAACATTTTTTATGAACAAAAGGCACACAAGTTCAAATATAAACAACGAACGTTTGTACAGTTTGTCTCAATCAAACTTGTCTACAGTCTCTGAGCATGAGCAATCAGAGAGAAAGAAACAGAGAGAGAGAGAGATACGTTTCATTGCTGCAGCCTCAGCAAGAAAACTATACACTTCAATTCCCCCTGTCGGAAACTAAAGCGGTGGGCGCCAAGGCAACAACGCCAACCAGGAACAGTTGTAACTTCGTATGAGTCCTCCACCTGAAGGCTTACAGTACGTAGATGTCCATTTGGAAAAAGTCTTACTCAAAACTTCCGTCCACTGACCGGTTGAAGAGGCCCCGAGATTTAAGTCCACTAAATAGAAACACGCAACACTTGGACTTGAAACTTGAAAAACATACAGGCCAGCAGCTGGGGAAAAAACACAAGGTATTTGTTTGTATTTCTGTTTTTTCTTTTTTTTTTTTTAATTTTTTAACGAATGGTGTGGTCCGAGTTATTGGAAGCGTCTATTTGTTGGTTGCTGCTTCCTTGAAATACTAAACTGAAAGGTGACAACTGTCTACTACTTATTAAAAGATAAGGGCGATAACGTTTGTTTTCCTTGAATGTCCTAGCTTACGCGGTTTAAGACTCCAGCCAAGCATGACTGTTACAAGCTGCCATCCACCTCTGAATGCTCAGATTCATGCACACATTCATCAAGTAGTAGATCCTACTCTCCATGTGCTGGATGTATACGTTTGCCCGTCTGTCTCTTATAGAATTTAATGCAATTCAATAGAGTGGCATTTAAAAGGAGCAATACGAGTTTCAATCCAAATCCAATGTTTACATGTATTATGTTTGGATGTTTTCTAGTGCATATGAATGTACTGAGGGAGTGACGTCGATTGTTGTCCCCCGACAGTCCAGTTGTATCCAGTTGGGTCCGGTCAGGACTTGTCTGTGGTTCTTGACTGCAGAGCCCAGTCCGGTTGAATCCAGTTGACAGCTTTGTTTGCAAGCGTCTCTTAGAATGTGTTTTCAGCCGTTAGGTGGCATTCGGTGAGCTTGACCACCTCAGCAGCCTCAACCAGAGGTTGCTCAGAGGGCTACCGTGCTGGGCACCTCCTCGTAATGAATGATAAAGTACGGGTAGCTCTGGTCGTCGTTGAAGATGACGTAGATCTGAGGGTCCACCCAGTTGTCCACACAGGAGTCATACAGGTCACTGGAGGCGTCGCGGAGGTTGATGGGTGGCGGTCGTCGCATTGAAGGATTTCCTACAGTAAACCTGCAGAGACGAGGTCATGTTGAGTGCATGTAGACAATTAAGAGCATTACGTGGTTTTCAGACAAACGTCTGTCTGGAGGGTTACGGAATAATTCAACATCTAGAAGAAGGCTCGTCTAAATTTAATGATGACAAGGCTGCCGCTCTTTTGTGTGCTTAAGGAAGCTTGAATAATAGAAACATCAGAGCATGTGGGTTCATATAAGAGAATGAACCTTGTGTGGTGAACGTATAGGAAATGAGCGCGCGTTGCCACTTTGTTTGTGCAGGCCTAAGGAGCCGTAAACCATAAATCTTTTCGCCGCTCTCTGGGGTTATAAATAAAATAGATAACATCGAGGACATTTACCGTGATGCACTTGAAAGGCATTAGAGTGAAAGTCAGTGTGCAGTTGACTTAACTTGGGTGATTTGGCTTTGTGGTGGTGATTCTTCACAGGGAGGTGTCACAATTTCAGATTTTTTCACATATCTGTTATTCTTACAAATCACTGACCAATCTAAAGCTTTGAAATGGCTTGCTCTCTTTGTTGATGCTTTCTTAATATTTTTGTTGTTCCCCCTGAAACTAATTAAAACATGATTCTACGCTAAACCTGACACCAAAGGGAAAAAAATCCACTAATTGATTTGATGATGGAACACACACCTGCCAGTGAGCACTTTGGCCAGGAACATACAGTGGACTCCTTTGGGTGAGCGCTTGGAGAAGTTGTGCGAGTAGACGGCCTTCCGGGCGAAGTAGGAGCCCTGGCCAAACATAGTGGCGTGTTTGCCGCAGACCCGGGGGTCAAAGTTGTGCTTGCAGATGCCTTCCACTACGTCCGCCGAGGTGCCATGGAAGAGGTGACGCTCGCTCAGCAGCCGATCCATCTCGGACATACGTCGGGACATGTACTCTTTCTTCCTGTTGGAATGGACAAAGAGACTCAGTCAAACATTGACATAAAATAATTTGCTTTAGACATGTATGCCATAACAGAGCTTGAACATTTATTCATTCATTATTATTCATTTATTTATTTAACATTTATGTAATATTCACATCTTTGGAAAATTTTGTTTTCCAAATGCATGTTTTGGGAATTAGAATTTAGGAAGCATGCAGCGAATGTCTGTGGCAAAATTTAAAGAGACTTTGACTGTGAGGTAGATATGCGAACTATAAGCGCCACCATACTACCCCACTAAAAGGTATAAAAAAGGAATGAAAAAAAAACATGCTGATACACAAATGCAGTTTATAAATTAGTATAAAGCATGAATCCAAAAGTTGCGATCACAACCGTGTTCGTGCTAAAAGCAGTAAGAACATTCGGCCTAATCCGTTTCTTGAGCAACACAGGCGCACAACTCGTTCCATGTGAGCGGATCAATCAGGCATGCACAGGCGAAAGCCAGCTCGGTGGTGACCCTAGCGTGGCCTCCCGTGATCCTGCAGCTTGTGACCTAACTCAGACGGCCATGGTGCGGATCCAAACACAAACCCTACACTTTTCTACCATCAAATATAATGGCACATTATGCTGACTGCAAATGCACGTACCCACACATACAATTACACACACACACACACCATAAAGCATTTCTCTGTCAAAAAAAGAGTGAGGGGATGTAATCAAGTAATGCTCAGAATGGGGCCTCACTCTCATTATGACATGTCAGTCATTGTGAAACCCTTGCGGTACCAGACTGTGTGCGTGCGTGTGTGTCACCGCATATAGGACCCGCCCTGCTTCGACCGGCTTGCCCACCGTGCTCACAAACGGAACATTGCCGTCACCCAAACTTCACCCCATCCGCTTCATTTGCACACCAACGCCAGCTCGTTCTCACGAAGCCCCAACAGTGCTAGTTTCATTTATCTTTTCTTCCCCTTCGCAGCGTTTCACATCCCGCACTATGTAATCACGTCTCTGTGAGAATCCAGCTGAGTGTGAAATGCTCGCAAGCTCAGCGACAGCAACAAAAACATGGACCAGAGGGTTGACGCATTACATTTTTCTGGTCACAGCAAAAGATGGGATTAAATGCAACGCGGCTGGATTCGCCATTATCATATTCTACATGCCAATGACAAAGCAATTTTTTTTGTGCTTGTATCTTGTCGCAGCGTTTCCCAAACTTTTTTTTAGCTTGAGGCTCCTGTCAATCCAAACTTGCATGAAAATACCATGCGCATAAAACACTGACATACACTGCAAATCAACTCACCATAAAAGAAAGCGCTATGGATCAACTAATCCAAACTCAATAAAAATATTTTTTGACATTTTTTTTCTTGCTTTACTTGATTTATGTAAATATAGATTACAATAGTGTTACATTTATATTAGTCCTTTGTTCTGTAACAAATTGCTAAATGGGATCGGACAGGCTGTGTAAAAAGGGGTTGAAGAAGAAATCCACAATTCACCTTTTGTACTTTTCCCAGAGGAAGGGGTTTTGTACTCGCAGTATCTTAATGATCCTGAACTTGGTCTCCGCCACCGTTTTGTGGAACAAGCTGTACACGGTCCTGTAGCTGCGGTCGTCGCGGGACACAGGCACCTGCAGGAAGTCTTGGCTCACTGCCATGGGCATCCAGGTCTCGGGGAAAAGGCTTGGCGGGTTGGTGGTCGTCGGCGAGAGCGGATGCGACGCCGTGAGATCCATTGATGAGCCGGATGAGGAGGAGGAAGAACTAGACAGCGCAGATGAAGAGATGCCACCCAAAGTCCTGAACAGAAGAGACACAAGCTCTTTAACAGTGCATCCAATTATATCACCCACTCAGATTTAGGTCAGTAATTAAAGGTGAAATACACCTGGTGTTGCATTTTCATGGTGCGGGTATTTCATGACCTTCCGTATATGCATTGACAGTGCTTGTAAAAAGGAATATAAAATCCGTCATAAAATATTTTAGTTGCAATTGAGTTTGCATCACCACAGTAGATATATGTGAGGTTTTTCTCCGGGTGTTCGAGATTCCCTCATATATCCTAAAAACATGCATTTCAGGCAGGCATTGCCCCAGGATTTTTTTTCTCACTCATGGCTGGGGCTGCTCGAGGATCTTATACAAGGTCCACCCAATGTTCGTTATCGTCCCAGTCTGAGGTTCATTATTGTCAAAATGCTGGTTATTCGAATGAACTACCATGCCTTGCTCTTCCACAATAACCCTCCAGCTGTCAACGATGATGCCAGCATGTAACAGAGCCGAGAAAGCCAAACACCAGACATGAAAGGCAGACAAATAAATTGCATATTGCAGAGCGGTCATAGTGTCAGAAAAAGTCATTTTGTCTGTCATGTGGGTCACTAACGGCGGTTTGTCTGTCAGCTTCTCACTCTACCACTGTAAATGCAGCCAGTGCCATCAGCCATAAGAACACAAGCCGGGGTATGCCGTCAAGAGATTTTGATCAGTTTGACTCTAAGTTATACTGACAGTTTTCTTCGTCCTGTCTGTCTGGTCTCGATCTCACGCCGCGATCGACGTCCCGATCCCCACGAGGCTTTGAAGAATTGACACTAAGCAATTGAGATATGAAATAATGGCAAGGGACCAGTGGAGTGGAAAGGAGGCAGAGTGTCACTCAAACAAATGACCTCAACCATTAAGCTGCATATAGACAGGTCCTAACAGACACACGCACTTGTTTTGGACACAAATAATTCTGAATACAGCATTCACTGGAAACTCACGGGAACAAAATCCCTTGTTCCAAATTCCAGCTCACAGTCACGTTTCACACTCCATTCAACCGGTCTGGAAACCATTTAGCGCCCTCCATCTTTCACTTTCTTGGCTGCGCGCCTCGCTTTCTCACTCACTGTCTCTCTGTGTCCTCTGCACCCACCATCTCATCTTCGTTCCTCCGTCTCTGACACTCCTACATTTTCCCTTTTCATAGCTGCCAGGTCCTGTACGAACAGCTCGTTCTAATTCGCTCAGTGTGGGATGAGAGCAGATGACTGGCGCTCGGCCGAGGACGTGAAAAACTCTGCAAATGAGGTGAGATGACACTTGTTTTGAATCTGGTATCACATTTCTTCTGGACTATCACTGCAGTGAGGTGTGGGAATCATCACACTACTCGAGAAAATGGCCACAGAGAGAAGTGGGATCTCTCAAAGACGCTTATTTCCATCTTCTGTTTCCTGTTTTTTTTTGTTTTTCACATGACGAATTTGTTTTGCGTTCTTGACTGTTCCTATCTCACAGAGCCATTTTCAATCTGCACACATTGAGGACACTTCGCTTCCGCACTTTGTCATTTTGGTGACCTGATAAAAACCAAGCCAACCCAGAATCAACCGCCAATCACTCCTAATGGAGCTTATAAACGCCATCATGTATGGTGACCTCTCACACAGTGTTGTGTCGGGTAACTCACAGGCAATGCAATGTGTGCCACATGTTGAAAGGTCTACTTGAGTCATTCAATCTTGTCAAGGTTAAAGGATAAATAATTGTAAAGAACAGAGGCTGTTAAAAGGACAAATGAGTGGTGGCCCATTGGCACAATGTATCCCAAACTTTTCAGTATGTACTCTTCACTTGCATATCAATATCAGGTCAATATATTTACATGGACTACAGTGCAGTATTAATGTTGTCATTTCTCCCAACCCTAATTGAAATGGATTAAGCGCATACATCAAGCAGGTCGTGAGTGTCAACCTGGTCTTTCCATGGTGTCAGTTTGTATAGCAAACAGCCCAGCGATAGTTCAAATCAAGTCTGACGTTTTACTTACTCTAGGTGAGGTGCGAGCATCACCGAAGACATGAACATGGGCCGCTTCTTGATCTGACGCCTGAACCCAAACATGGCATTCTGCTGGAAGCCCTCCCTGATGTTTAGGATGTACTGGTTCTGGAGCGTAATGAATCGCACCTCCTTGAGACCCCTCAGAGTTGCTTTTTCTATAAGCTTAACAACAGGCTATTGGAGGCAGGGAGGTGGAGGGAAAAGGGATGGACATGGAAAAGAAGATCATCAACATTCATAGAATGGCTAAGTGTATTTTGCAGTCAATAGAGGAATGGCGGAAGTTAAAATGTGATTTGTTGATGACAGCTGTGTTACAAGTGTCACTGTAGTGTATTCAGATGAGCCGGTATTGATCCGCCCCAAGCTGCTAGCTAACTGATTGATCGAGGTTGAATTTATGTGTCTGGCCTCGTGGTCATGCGCGTGCCTCACCTCTGAGTATTCCCTCCAGCCAAAGTTGTCTCTGCAGTAGTACTTCCACACTGTGTGACAGCTAGGGGTGGGGTTTGGGTTCGCCGCGGGCATGGCGAGAGGATTGGGGGGAGTGGACAGACGGCGGACACGATCAAACTTCAGGTCACAAACCCGCATGGCTCCAAAGTCCAGAGAAAACACTGACCCCCTGAAACACATAGCAGAAAATAAAAATCTTGTTGGAAATAAACCACGATAATTTGCATTCACAGATCACAAAGCAGGCATATTAACCCCCGGTGCCTAAGAGCAGCATACCAGACGAGACCAGAGACTCTGTCTGGACAAACACGACTGAAATGTTGTGATTTGAGTCTTTTTATAATTATAAGGTTGATACATGCACGACTGTCAAATGATTGCTTAGCTTCCTCTGCTAAAGCTAACTCAACGTAAATAAATACAACGAATCAGTTTTCACAAGTAATTTGCTCAGTCTGAACATGTTCAACAAAAGCCACAAAGAGTCTTTATACAAAGAATGGCATGGCTTAAATGATCATTTTTTAAATTAAGCTTTTGTTTTGGTGTAGAAAAAAAGTCTTTATATTACAATGGAACGTGAAAACATGTCTGTATTGAGTCCAACATTTTGTTTTGTTAAGCTTATTAAGCACCATCAATGCTAACGCTATGATACGTATCTTAATTGGATGCAGCATTGTTTCCAGAATGACAAACAAACAAAAGTGTTTTCCAGTTTCAGAGGCCCTTTGCTCAAATATACGCATGCATTAGAATCATGGCTACTGGACAAAATACTGCAGCTTGTACATGACCTCTCTTGAGCTCGCTGGGTCATCACCTCATGGTGTGTGTATGTCTGTGTGTGTGCGTGTGTGTGTGTGTGTTCGGAGTGGGGGGGTGTTGGGGGGAGTCTATCTACATTGGTCTGCCATATGGCCTCTGGCAAATAGTGTTTCTGGGTCAGACATAACACTTGCATAAATACGGGCACCATATATTGGCACGCTATGCCACAGACAGTGGTGATATGTGCGCACGCAAGCAAACACGGCCGCATATTAACATTCCCAAATACATACTCACACAGTTAAATAAAAAAACGCCGCACACTAAAGGTTAATTAACTGGCCCATTGATTTTGTTTGCTGGGAAAGTAACTGACAGAGATGCGTGTCTGTCGGGAAGTGTGTTAAAAGCAAAGATTGTGCGGTCGGGAATCATGTGAACGGATGAAATCCCATCCAACTGTGTGGAAGTTGAGAAAGTGCAAATAAGGGGGGGTGGCCCGTTTGCCAAATTCTAACTAAAAAATGATAAGCTGTGACTTTTTGCAAACATTTGCTAACAATAGTGCAAGTTCACTGCATCGCAACTATGTCCAGTGGGCCTACTTTAAAAACTGCTTTCACGCACTAAACAGGTCAGCTTTATATTTATTATGTAATATTCAAATTTCTTGAGCAGGTGAAATTGAGGTTTACCTGTAACCCATAATAATCATCAAATTAATTAAAATTTATTAAGATGCACCTGTTTATAAAACTGTAATTATGGGTCTTGTGGCTCAGTGGGTTCGTGTACTGGCCACTTCACAATAATATGACAAAAACAAAGTGCCGACTCATTTCTGTACACACTTCTAAATCAACTGTATATATTCGCCGTCTGTTCCTACTTTGTTATTCTGTGACTGAATGTTTGAAAGAGGAAGTAAAACTGGTATGAATATGCGAAACATGTGCAGAGTCAGAGCAGTCAAAGTCAGAAAATGTATTGAAACATTCATGCAAAACTTCGAGCCAAGTTCCGGTAATTAAAAAATGTTTGATGATGACATCGAAAGAGAATTGTGACAGTGATTGTGGACTGAGAAACAGAAAGAGGAAGAGGAAGGAGCCAGCTGGATGAAAACAGAAAAATGTGAGAAAATGTACAGCACAGGCAAGTGGATTCAGATAAAAGCACATGCTTAATTGTTTCTGTGTTTTGATTGACTGCTTCTTTGCTTTTGTTTTGGATGAAAGCCCTCCAGATGCAGCTGCATGCTCCCCCCTACAAACCGTTTCTTTTTTCTTTGGACACGTATAATATATGACTCATATATGCTGCTGAACAATCACATTTTCAAATGTTATCAGTATACAAAGTGTACTTATGTGGCATTTTTAGGCAGCCTGCCCTCCCTTGCTCTCGACTGGTTTGTTATGTTCCAAAAATAAAATTCCGCCAGTTAAATTAAGTGCACTCAAACGGGGTGCTTTGGACACGAAAGCTAATCAAAAGTTGGAAAGAGACTTTTTTGGCACTCACTCTGGCAATGTAAGCTTGATACATTACATGTGTAAATCATGAAATTAAAACATCTGCTGACACGAACCGAGGTGTGCTAAAGGTGTGGAGGCAACCTACAAAGGGGGAAAAAAAACGGCTAAACCTGCTCTGTACCAAGCAGCTGAACGTTCACAGTTGTAATGTGAAGGGCGAGGCGGCACTGTTGCTAGAAAAAGAACAAGCCTTGCACTCCGTGTAAAAAAAAGTTAAAAAAACTCACAGCATTGGAATAAAGGTTGTAAATAACCATCGACACCCCAACCCTACACGCACACATAATATATGCCTTCAAATGTTCTCACGGCTAGACACATGCAAACAAACACACAAACATATCCACAAACAGACACATACGCACACACACAAGGACCTGCATACCAGCATCAGTCATGCTAGCGTGAACGTCACAGACAAGCAAAAAAAAAAAAATTGAGAGCTCACTTGCATACATTCTTTAGACAGATTCATGTACACACATGCAAGCCTCATCCAGCCATGCCTCGATAAAACCGTTGATAAGATCTGCTGACGAATGCTTCTTTCACACAAAAACACTCAGAGACACAAACACACACAAACAGACTGGTGTCATGTTTCTTAATTTATAGGAGCTTCATTTTGAAAAGGACACATTTTTATAATCCCATCTGAAGTGGTTATGATTTAATCATTGCTTGTTTGCTGGTAGAAGTGTGTAAAACTTTGTGGCAGGGTTGGACAATGATGACAATTTCGATGGTTAGAGTTGCCGTTCCGTTTTTATTAACATAATGAGGATGTTACCACTAACACGACATCACAGAAAACTTGCTAAGTTCCATTATAGTCACATTTCAATTACCGGATTTTTACGACTATAAGGCACGCTTAAAAGTCTTAACTTTTCTCAAAAATTTACATGCGCTAATGCTAACCGCTTGCTAACTCAACATAAACTGTATGTTTCAGTTGTGTCCAAGTGATAGCGTATAACATAGTCATTGGTTTCAAATCATTTATAGGCTTTCACCTAATCTTTGGCGTAAACACTCGCTTTTTCTATTAGGTCGGTGTATATGTTTGGTCATTGCACGGTGGGCAGTCCTGTTCAGTCGTTCATCCAGTTAAGGAGTGCATGGGGTTCTTAAATATCGTCCTGTCAGTCAGAGTCAACTTGTTAAAGTTCGTGGACACTTACATAATCACTCAAATGACCGTTTTTCCAGTCCATTCCTACGTAAACAATGCAGGTTGAAACCGGCATTTTCAAACAAGCACCCTAGTAGTTTTTGCCTTCAACTAAACAGTTGGCAAATAGAGCTATACTAAGACTGAGGAGGCAGCACTGGGCAAGTTAAGCCACAATTTGTGACTGGATTGTAGATGTTTGGCCTAACGTGTTGTTCGAGCTCTTGTAAAAGCCAGCATCATTTATGAGGGGCTGCATGGCAACAAGACTGACTCTGACAATGACGAGAGGGAACTTGGCATGTTAAAAATGTCAATAAAGTACAACCCAACTCAGTTTTGCTCCCACTACTTTCTTAAAAACACACGCTAGCATGCATGCTAATGTATTTTTTAGCGTGCATACATGATACCGTATGTTTTAAGACGTAACTTATGCCTGCGCCCAATAATACGGTGAGCCTAATGTATGTGTTAAATACAGAAATACGGGCGCCTTTTAATACGGTGCACCATATGGTCACAAAAATACGGTAAAACTTTGTATCTGTGCTTCTTCACAATGTTACTCTTTTAACATAATGCAAAAGTTTATTCAAGTTGTCTAGTTAAAGAATGAACATGTTCTATTAATGCATGTTACAACATGAAGCTTAAATATTCTCCCAAATGACATTATCCACTTTACGAAAATTTACATTCGGATGAATGGATGGATGGACAGTGTTTATGTAAGTAATATCTCCTCCGTTTTGACACAGCACAGCTGAACCAACAATAAATGTTTTAATATGCAATGCTTTTAAAAATAATTATCTCCATTGGCAGCCAGAAGTGTCCAAACATCTACAAAAGTCTTGTTTATCTGAGTCACATAGTCAAGAAAAAGACAGGGTCATCACAGTTTGTTGCAGTATAATAAGTCATTCGGAAACTATGAATCAAGAGCAAATAATTTCACCAGCTGACTTTGGACGTTATAATCAGACAGTGAAAATATGCTTCGGCAAAAGAGTTGGTAAAAGCACGATTATAGGGCACAATTTGGCTTTGCCCAGTCTGCAATTTATTGGATGATTTTCTAAAGGGCAAGAAATGCAGTGCCGTCTGGTGGATGGAATGCTCCCTGTTTTGCTCTACACCACAACATAAAGCATATAGTGCAAGTGTGTCCCCTCCCTCAGTTTGTAGGACTTAAAGAGTGTAAAACATGCCCGAGGTCCAAAATGTGAGTGACGGAGGGTGCAAGAGCGAGAATCAGAGGCTGACAGAAGAGAGAGAGCGAAAGACCCACCACTTATAAAAGTTGAAATCAATACTGAGGCTGAAAATGAAAATACAGATTGACGTTTTAGGTCATCCCTTTAAGGATCCCAAATGAATGAGGCCTTAAAGATGTGTGCCCGACGTCTACCAGTGAGATCAAGAAAAACTCTTGAATCAGGATGAGCATGAAAAACCAATATATACATTATTTTATGATCACTATGAACTTTGTTTATATGTATTATTTGACTGATATAACGGTCTGAAAAATTACTTAGATTTTTTTTTTAACACCTACCGCGTGGATCGCTCTCTCTGGTCCAAATAGGTTGATGGGTTTGTAATTGGGTAGCGAGTTGGCAGCCTAAACTGGCTGCAGAAGGAACTGCAACATCAAGTTAATCTATTGTGTTCCGCGGCTTTTACAATACGAAATTTTATAGTATAATAACACTAATAAAAATGTCTTTTGAACATCCACGAAGGATATTAATTTGAATACCCATCCCTATTCTTGACTAACAAAGAGACTGAACAGCACCTGACCTCACCCTGCTGATTCATGGTATGCAAGTATACACACGCACCTGCGCACACACACAACTCATGTTTACACACAATCACAACAGCATTAACGCAAAAGATAAAACAATCTTGTGTTTTATATACATGACATGACATAAAAAGAATGAATCTGACTTGACAAAAACGCACACACTCATGCATGCACACGCACACATGCGCACTCTCACACATACACGGTGTGGTGTCAGGTCACTTTGCCCTTAGTCCTCTGTGACTCTTAATGTCAGTTAATGACAAGCAAGCCTTTTTATCACCTGGCTAACAAAAGAGCCCTATCTCGAGCTCTCATTCACCCGCAAACACACACTGACACACACACGCACACACACGCTTTGTCACGAGGTCATGCAAGAATTAGCAGGCTGTCTTTCAAGTCCGAAAACATGCCCTTATTACAGGAAATGGGTTTGAGACATTCTGTTTTCTAAATCTAACATCACATGCTGTGTTCTAATCATGGGTTGAATTACAGAAAGTACAGACACGCTCTTGCATAGAAAAACACACATATTCAGCAGTATAGTGCGTTTAACCAACAACTGGACTGCTGAGGATTATTAGTGTAACTTGTCTAACTAGAAGTGATGACTTCAACATTCCCACACACTGCTGACTTCATGACTAATGCGGGATAAGCAAACCCTTCATTCCTCTTTAGCATATGGCTGGGTTTAAACCTGTGTTGTTCACACATAGGAACAATATAGCACAGAACTCCCACTTACATTGGGCTTTGCGACAAATCATAAGAATCAGAAACGCAAAGAGCTCGATCCACGGAGCAGATGACAAAACATGTGAGTGTTGCTATAATGACGGTCAAGCTTGTTACGTCATCTACTGCTCTTGGGCTGGTTATTGATCTTATCATTGGACTGAGGTAAACACAGTGATGACCGAGCTCATGCGTACGTGCACGCTCTCATGAATAGACCGGACCGATTGAGCCGCTATAGAACATCATCAAAGAGATGTGGCGGCCGGCTAGCGCAGCAAAAAGCTTTGATAGAACCACACGCTGAATGGACCAGAACTTTGATGAACTCACAGGATCAACTCTTGAAGTCGCAAAGCCACAATAAGCACACCACCGAGAGAGAATTTACCACCAAAGGTCAGCCGTGGTAAGAGATATTACGCTTTTAGCCATTCATTTATGTAAATGTCAAAACTTGCTACAATTGCATTGTCGTGATGAACAACACATTTCTCATTTTATTACCCCTGATCAATGGAGACTAAGAATATATCGACCGCTGAGATATATACAGCGCATATTTCGTCTTTAGACTCCAAGACAACACAACTTAACATTGTAACAGCGGGGTAAAACAAATAAATAAATAAATAAAATAAAATAAAAATAATGGGACAAAAGATTTTAGATTATTTACAATTTTTTTTTTTTTTTTTTTTTTTAGGTCTTTTGTGGTCTGTTACTGTAAGTTACTGTAGGCAAGCAAACAGGGTTTCTGGCATCGCAAATACGTTTTGTTCTTGCACGGATGCGTACTTTTAAGGACAAATAGGGACACTAGCATTCCTACCAGGGATGGGCAAAATAGTTGACTAATAGCCAATTAGATATAATGGCTGCAAGCTGCAAAACATGATCTGAGCTACATCTACCATACAAGTCATATAGGTAGCAATAATGTGCTCATTACGACACTCACATTGAAACAGAAATCAAGAACAATAAAAAAGAATCACTCATCTAGGCGATTAATCAATGTTATCGATAATTTCAAGTATTTAACGGGACCATTTTTTAATCTACATTTTATGCTGATCTCGTAGAGGCACTTTCAATGACGCACTGCTTTCATTGACGACATGGCTGTGAACCGAGTGGCGCTAGTTCACAAAAGCAGTCAGTTTTCGTGTTGCTTTCTGCACAAGAAAGCCGCACAAAGCAGTAGAAGACAATGACGGAGTGAATCACGCTGAACATTACAGAAAATATTAAACTCATTTATAAACCGCAAAAGCCGTGATTTATCTATGTGTTAGAAACATTTGACACAGGTTGTGGGATTCCAAGCTGCAAATCCTGGGCGACTATACTTGACAAAAGGCAATGAAAGCTGGGCCATGCTGCTTGGCGCCTTATTTTATAATGTTAAAACTGTTGTTCAAAATGTAGGTTTATTTAGGATTTTGTAAACATGGACTAAATTGGTAGGATGCTCTAAATACGATCGTTATCAGACAGATAACTATTGGAATTATTTGTTGGAAAAAATAACATGACATTCATTGGTCCAATATCAATAAAACTATATTGATAACACGGGTGGCCTCAAATACACTAAATTGGTCTGTTTTGTGTCACAATAAGAGCGTCAAGTGCCGAACCTCTGCTGCATGACGTAGCAGCTAAATATCACCAATTTGCGACAAAAACCCGTATTGCATACTTTTTTAAAAATAATAATTTATTCCAAGCAATGCTACTTTTCAGACATGTCTTAACCAGAACTCGACAACGCTGTCACTACACATGATCATTCTCTGACAGACAACAACGTGAGAGACATCGGTTTTACGATGGCTAACGTTACTATGCTCGGCACTAATTTGTCCATGCATTCGTGGCTTGACGCTAGGGCAGTCGACCATTTTGGAAAAAAAAAAATTCAGCAGGCTTAGACTAAGATGTTGCCATGGGTTTGGGTTTGTGGTCGCAGAGAAGGGAGACAAATGTGTTTTTTTTTGTATATTACAGCAAAGTGAAAGTGACGGCTCCTCGGTGGAAGCCTGCTGCTAGCGGTCATGGTAACAACATTTGGGGTGTGATTGATGGAATAATCGGTACGATAAATCGATTCTAAAAAGAATCATTTGTGACAGCCCTACTTGGCGAACTACGTAGCTTTAGTGCTTAGGCGCGCTACACAGGGTATAACGCTTCTGAACCCAACTTGGACTGGACTCTTGCAAAAAATAACAGCTGGCCCCTCACCCCCACACATTGAACGATGTAACGTTTAATGTTTGGTTATCAGTATCAATTTGGAGAGGCAGAAAGTTGTCAGTTAGTGGGAGAAAAAAAAAGCTAACATGCATCCTTAATTATTGGAATCATTGTGGGAAAAAATATATATATTTTAAGTCCTACTGTCATCCTTTTAAAATCCCAATTTTACTACCTGCAGATGAATGCCTAAATAAGCCGAACTTGCTACATTGTTGGACTTGGGAAAGCTATTTGCCATGTTTTAGTGAGAGGTCATGTGTTCATGGAATTAATGTATTTCACCTGAGCGTTAAGTTTTCACTCTACCACGAGTCAAACTTGCTTCATGGAATGAGGTTTATTTATTTACATTTTTTCTTCCTGCATGAGCAAAACCCAAACCAGACAACAAATGTACGGCACGGAAAAGACGAGTGACAATTGTGAATGATAAAAGCGTGCATGTAAATGGCATTGTTCCAATTTTTGTGGCATGTGCAGTTTCTGTCACGGGGGCCAGCTGAGCCTGTCTTGCTGTATGAGGGCGGAAGACACTCACAGCCGAATTTGGTTTGACATCACCAGGTGCATATCCTGTTTGAAGAGCACTTTGCATAAAGTTTCAGTTGAAGTCAACAACTCTGACATAAATCTTCATGCATACACGCAGAGCTGAAACGGCATGTGGTCTATAAAGTCGAAGGCACACAGTGGCTCAACATTTTGGCTCAGGGGTTCATATGATGAAGCGCGACACTCTTAAACAGTTGAAGCTCTTTTGGTCCGGAGCGCACAAACCGACGTGAGCAAAAACGAGTGAACTGTCAGGCAGTGTGTGCGGTTTGGCAACCAGCTTTCATGAATGGCCAACGGTGGGCTACTGGTTTAATTGCCGGTGAGCTGCGTCGCAACGTCTCAGACTCTCAGAACTAACAGTCAATCAAAAATACCCTATGATGTCACTTGAGCTTTCACCCAAAAATATATTTGCCTTTAAAAGTGAGATTTAACCAGCCGTTGGCGCCAACAGACACTGAAATATTCCCACTCTCTCCCTTTGTTTCTGGCATGTTTTCTCTCTTTGTATTAACAGAGCTTGAGCCGCCAGGACAAACCGCATGTACGTTGACAATTGCGTCATGTTTGTGGTTCAACTCCAAATTAAAAAAAAAATCAGTGCTCGTGGCGACCCAAAATACTGTTTGCTGATAAGAACACTAGGGATCACAGTTTTTCCGTTGTAGCAAGTTCTTATACACAAGCAAAGTTCAACCGACTAATTCATTTTTTTTTTTTTTTTTGCAATTGCCCCGTTCAGTTGTTTTGTGCCACGTCGGTCAGTATGTGGCGGGCCTTAGGCAAGCCAAAGGATGTGTCATTCCTGTAAAACACTGCGCATCTTACAGGAATTGTGAATGTTTGATCAGTAAAATGGACTATTTGGTGTGGAGTGCAATAAGCTGTGCAAATTCATCATTTGACTTGAGTGCACATCTTGCCTAATACTTCAAACCCTGGGTTGAATTCCTCTTCTAATCCTCAAATCCATCTTTGCAAGATTGGTCCCTGGTGATGTGGTTGAGGGGTGGAGTAGACGTGGACAAAGTGAGAGTGGAATGGTAACATGGTGAAAAGCCTCGGCAAAGTGGATCTGACGTTGAAGAAATTGCTCAAATTTCTATTGTCATTTACAAAGGGGCTTCAATTGTATCACGCTTTTCTATCATCAAAGTACTTGAAGCGCATTTACACGCACATCATTGACCCAGTCACACAATGATTTATGGAAATTAAAATCAAAATGGGAAAGTATAACAGCTCATTCAGACACTGATCACGGAGAGTGGGAAGCAATTGGGATTCAGTATCTTCTTCAAGGGTCAAGTGGTTTTCAAATTTCCATACCGTTTTGCCATCTTCTCAATATACCAGAGTACATAGTAATACGGTACTAGCATTAAGCTAACTGGAGTATTTTTGTCTCCTCCGTGGCGTTGAAATGTCCAAACTCCCTTCGTATGCTACGCAGCTTGGAAACTTGTTGCACTGTAAGCGTGTGAACTAACGACTGAAAAAAAAACGATTTCAAATTGCAGCAGTTGCATATTTTGGGGGAACAATATGGCTAAAGTCGCGAGCCATCTTGTCTTGTGTTGGATTATGAGCGATTGAGTGACTAACAGAACGTCCTTCCCATGCAGTTACAAGAAACATGGCCTACTATTAGTTTTAAATAGTTATTGTAAAATTAATCCAAAACAGAAATACACATTAGATATGTGCTATCAAAAAATAAATATGATATCACATTAGGTCCGTATGCGCTTCAGTTTTTCTTTTCTTTCTTTTTTTTAATGACAGTGTTGTGAATGAGACTGTTGTTATTTTTAGACATCGTGGGACTCTATATTCCCGTAACGCCACCCAACCCTAATACACGACAAAAGCCACACCTACATCACCTAATTGGGTACAAAACGAGATGTACCGAAAAAAAAAACTCTTCACAAAATATAATTATTATTTGTTGTCATTCATTTGACAATGCCAATCGACATTTATCACTGATGTCGTAGCGGGGTGGAACTACGATTGCTGGTACCTCTTGTCCTCACATTGTGGGGGCGAACTAAAGATGTACTGTTCCTGCTGCATACAGCACACCAAGGAATATTAACTAACAAGGCAAAACTCATGTAAATGGCTTCTTAGAGGTACTTTTCCTATTTAGAACAAGGTCACCGTGCATGTTCTGTCATTGTGTTTGACTATGCATGCATACAGTACAGTTCCGCAGAAAACGGCATGCTCCTTTATGTCACCCCACCACGCTTTGCCAAGTGCTTGCATGTGTGTGTGCGTGCGAATGTGTAACTTTGTGGGCGTGTGAGAGGAGAGTGAAAGAGAGGTTTATCTCTGTCTGCTAAACTGTGTGCGTGTGAGCCCTGCGAGCCACTGAGCTTCTCTCTTCTCATTCGTGTGAGCATCTGCGTGCCGAGCAGAGAGAAAGAGAGAGGGGGGGGCAAGAGAAGAGAGAGAGTGTGTGTGAGCGTGTGTGTGTGGGGGTGTGTGTGTGAGTGTGCTCTATTGTGTGCATGTCTATGACCGAGGGAGGGATAGAAGCTGCCAAGTGCGGCTGTGTCAGTGACCGCACAGGGGGGGTCACAGAAGTTCACCACGCTCTGCCATGAGTGCTCTAAAGTCTGCTTAGGACAGAGCTGCAGCCAAGCAGAGGGCTGACTTACAGGAAATGAATCACAAATATCACAGTGGGGAGAGGGGAAGTCATATGGTGAGGAGCTGATAGATTACCTTTGCACACAATAACCCTACGCATATAATTATAGGCTTGAAAAAATATTATTGGCGTTCAGGTCTCTTTTTAAACATAGATGTAATAAATAAAAGCCACATTTTTATGTGAAGGACAATTGCACTCCAACGTGTGCATGCCTATTTGTCAGCACTGGTGAAACCAAAGAGGAAAGCGTGTAGTGTTTCCAACACAATGAATGAGAAGTTGCTTATCATCTACGAGCAGCATATCAGCTTACGGCAGCATTGTCGTCATGACATTAGCACCTATCCATTTACCGTGCATTATCCGTTAGTAAGACTTACAACACGACAGTATCTTGTGACGTAGCAACCAACTGCACTCGAAAAGCATTATAGCCCTTTATTTTGATCCATTCGCCCAAACGTACGGAACTACGGTAATATCATGTTTCAGTTCCATAACATTGACATAAACTATTTGTCAAACACAAAACACATAATCCAAAGAGTACTTTGGCATGAATATGTGTGCCTGCTTGTGATCAATAAAATTGCATTTGACTCTGACAATAGAATATCAACCTAAGTTTGGGAAACTCTGCGGAACAGGATATGTATTTGAATTTGACATGTCCGCCAGTTATATTACATTACCTGCTTTGCAGCTGAGCATGTTATATGCCTATAACAACATTTGTTTTAAACTATCATTTTTATTTACATGCTCAAGGTTCCACTGGAAAAACTGTGCCAAATGCATCCTGCGAGTACCATAACTCACTGTGGCAACCGCTGACTGTTTTTTTTCATGTTGTTAACATTTTTGTTATCAGTGTGTGTATTGTCAACATAACTTAAAGGGCAAATTATTGCACGAATACCGAGCCAATAATGTAACAAAAAAAGAAAAATCTGACATAAAACACACAAAGATTTGTGCTAAGTGGCAACAAGCTACTTGGCACAAGTAACACAAGGGCAGCTACATGCAAACACTATGAAAGTGGGACTTATACTTACTGATACTTGAGTCTGACTTGGTCATTGTCCGGGTTACAGTAGAGTCTCTCCAGCTGTTCCTGGGAGTCATCCGCTATGCTCTGCCACGTCTGAGAGTCGCTCCTACGGATCTGCCAGTGGTATGGCAGGACCGTGTGGTGGTGGGCGCAGTCACTGCCGTACACACATTGTCCTTGGAGGAAATCCACACAAATGTCCACAGAATCTGACTGGTGTGTGTGATACTGAAGCTGGGTGAGTAGCTCAAACACCAAGTCCAGCGAGGCTTCTTCACTTTTGTCCTGAAAAAGCACTCCTTTGTCAGGCAGCTGGGCTTGCAGGAGTAGGGGGTGGGAGTCCTGGAGAGCAGCGTAGTCTTTAACAGGGGGCGGAATTGGGTGAGTTGAGCGTTCATTACTTTTGATGGCTCCCTCCTGGTGAGAAGCCTGGGGTGCGACTATGGGAGGTACATCCCTGCTGGCTGACGTTATTGTCCCTGTGCTCACTGCAGCCCTGAGGCCTGGCTTGGATCGCTCCCCTCGCCGCTCCATCTCCTCAAGCTCCGCAGTAGTATCAGCCATCTCTACATCTCCACTCCCCGCTGCGGCGGCGTCAGCGGTCGGCGAGTCTTTGAGGCCACAAACGGGGCCTATGCAGTTCTGTTTGGCCGCGACCGCAGCGCAAAGGTTCCCCGGCGAGCGTCCAGCCTGACTCCGCGGCACAAATACGCCGTCCCCCGGCATGTCGCTGCTGAGCAGTGAGGTCAGGATGGGCTCCTCCAAGGCGCGGTGAAGGCATTTGGCGTCTAGTTTCCTCTGCTTCTTTTTGAAATAAGGTTTCACCAAAGGTATTTTGGCCGAGAGTCCCACAATCGATTGCTCTGTGAAGTCCTCCCTTTCATCCACATTTAAACTCACATCCAGCGAGATCCCAGTCGGTACACCGTCTGCGGATTTCTGGAGAATGTGCAAAGTTTTATCCATGTTGCACACCTAACCCTCTGCGGTCCTGGGGGGAAAGAGGCAATAAAGAGGTAGTCATCAAAGGAAATGTCTATAATTTCTTAGTCGTTTCCCAAGGTGAAGTCACCCTGGCGTCGAAAGCAATGATTAATAAGTTTCTTTGCCTTAACTCAAAACTCGCCTTTCCTTTCCTGGAAAGAGACCTGGCACCGTCTACGTGCTGAAACGAAACTTGCACTGCATTTAACTCCTGCGACACGAGCAAGAAACAACCAAGTGGATCGCACTTGGATAATAACGACAATGTAACTGCGTCGGGCACTTACAAGCAATAAATTGGAACAATGAGCTATTCGCAAGCAGCAACTGAAGCGGAAAATATATGACCTAATCCGCGTGAAGGTAGTGGTGGGGGGTAAAGTCACTGTCACCAGCTTCGTTTATCTTGTGATAATTGTATAATGGCGCTTTTATTCAACATTCTTGGATGCCTAACAAAAACCGGTCTTGTGCCTCCAAGAAAGAGCGATAAAATCAAGACTGTGGCATGGAACGAGAACTAATCTCTCCCTCCCTCTCCCGGGACGTTGTATTTTTGATCAGGGGAGTCCGATACGCAGCTCCGGGTCGGCTACGTGCCGCGTACACGTCGCTGCCCCCGCGCAACTTTGCACGTAGCCCACCGCGCGCGCGCACCCACACACGCTCACATATCCACTGCGGCGGAACAGCGGAAAAAAAGACCCCCGCACCAGAGCACCGGGCACTGCCTTCTTTCATCCACCTTGCTAGCTTAGCTCCCCCGCATCATTTAAAGAAACGTTTCTTCGGCTGACACGATCGAGGCGCCTTTACGCCTACGTACGTAGTGACTATATCCTTAAACAACCACAGCACTACGTACAGTGTCCCTTCAAAGTCGTGGGTCCGCCCAAAAAAGAAAGAAAAATACTCGCCTACCTGTGCGACAAAGTCCCCCCCCAACCCTGACTCGGGTCTCGGCGCTCTTTGGTAGGTTACAACCGGTGAGCACATCGGCGGAGCCCGATCGGAGAGCTCCGCAATATTTGTGCGCGGATGAGACGGTAGTCCGGGTAAACCTCGTTGTGTCTCTCTGCAACCCCCGTCGCTCTCATGCTCTGACTCTACCGCATGTC
This sequence comes from Idiotropiscis lumnitzeri, assembly GCF_059441095.1. NCBI lineage: Eukaryota > Metazoa > Chordata > Actinopteri > Syngnathiformes > Syngnathidae > Idiotropiscis > Idiotropiscis lumnitzeri. The sequence continues at coordinate 11,643,470 of NC_142397.1, read as the reverse complement.
CGTCCGTCTCTTTGTATCCTTGAGCCGTTTGGCAAAGCAAAAAGATCAGTTCAGCTCAGTACAAGGAGGAGAGCTCAGCTGCTGTGAGGGGAATCGCTGTGATGCGCCGGTCTGCCTCTCCTCTGCCCGGACAGGTCCCGCCTCCTAACCTGCTGGAGGTGGGACTCGAGATCCGGATTTGAGATCCACGAAGAGGGGAAGAGTCGTCTAGTGGTGGCTGAAAGTATGGAGAAACAAAACTGATAAAATAAAAAATAAACAGAAATAGAACATAAATTACTTGATAATTGTTTGAATATATTTATTTTCGTATTTATTCCCACCTTTATTTTGCTTTTTTTATTATTAAATATTTTTATTAAGTTTTTATTTATTTTTGCCTTTAATTTTTAATACATTTTTTGTTGTATTTTTTTCTAAATATGTTTTCAATTACTTTTCTTATATACATTTTCTTTTCACTTTTATTATTTATTTTTTTATGTTGGCAGTTTCGATCCTGCAATGCAGAAGAAAATGTTGCCAAATGAGGGGGCGGTCTTAAGTGTGTGTTGGGCTCAACTATTCGCCTATTGGTTGATCGACATTTCAGTGCAGAAATCGAGCAGGGCGAAAGCTCTTGTGTCTTGAGCAACACCAAACGACTCGATGGTGGTAAATATGGATTTGATTGCGGATGGTCGTGGAGTGCGTCCTCCACTATTCCGAAATAGGTGAGTAGTTCAACACACTTTGGACCTCCCCCTAATTAGAATCACATTTCTTCTGTTTAGAATGAAATGGAGAAGGAAATATTCAAATCAGGGGGCGGTCCTAAGTGTGTCTTGGGTTGAACTATTCGCCTATTGGGTAAGTGACGGTGCTTGCTGAACTGACGTATCGACAACCAATAGTTCAACCGAAGACACACTTAGGACTGCCCCTCATTTCAATAACATTTCATTGTCTATTGCAGCATCAAAATTGACTTAATCAAAATATTATTGTTTTCAATATGATTAAGAATATATATAGATAAATAAATCTGGAAATAAAAAAAATACTACATCATACAAATAGATACAACATAAATAAAGATTTATAAATTTTAAATAAATAGCAAAATAAATGTGGAAATAAATACAAAAAATTCTATATATCACAATTCAGTTAAATTTATATTTTATTTTATTTTTTAAATGTTTTTTTCATATTCATTTTTATCTTCACTTTTTGTTATTTTTTATTTTGGCAGGTTTGGTCCTCCATACGGAAGAAGATGCATGAGGGTTGGGACCAGCAGGCGCCTTTTTGCCCCTGGTCCTGCATTAACTTTGTTATATCAATTGGAGGACTGTTTGCAGAAAGACACCTATTTCGTTTTCAGTGGTGTTGCATTGCTTACTCACAGTGTTTCAAGTCAACTTCGATTTCCTCCCTGTTTAACCAGAAGTCATTTTTCTTTTTCAGGAACCTGCTGTGCCGCATGGCCTTGTGGCAACAGTCTAATTGTTTGCTGACAAGCCAACTCCACCAAACAGCTGCTGTTTCTTACGAACAACTCTGATGGGTTTTTAATGAGCACTAAATCAGTGCTATCATAATTGTTGCCTGGCTATATATCAGAATGTACAGAGAATATTCTGGGAAGATAACCACAGTAATGACATGTATTTATAAATAAAATTAAGAGATCTTATATTCCATCTTGTATACTACTTGACTCGAAATAAAGAAGAACCTTTCACAATCCCCGAGATTTCCTTTCAATTTTTTGGGGGGCGATAGGAAATGAAATTGGAATTAATCTGTTCCAAAGTCAAACAGCTGTATCATGAAACAATTATTAGCATACAGACAGTATGCTCACATTCAGGCATACAAGTGTCAAAATAAGTTAACCGGATTTAATTGTAAAATCAATGACAACTCTACTTTTGTTGCTCCATATCCAGCCTGCATGGGACTAAAATACCCTCAGAGCGCGCACTACTTCACTCCGACCGTTCGGCGACGCAGAACATTGTTAGAATCTGCTGATCTGTTTCACCAAAAACAGAGTGGCGGCGCATGCTCGAGCTCTAACTGGGGACGCATTTGACAATATAATTTTACATCGATGGCCCACATTTGTGGGGATATTTTGTATTGCAGTATTGAACGCCTATGCCATAGGAAATGGTGATTCTGAAAGGAAACTCAAACTTTCCTGATGTATCTCCTGGGGCGTATTCTTTTATGCTGAGCGCTACACTCCCTTAAAATTCTTGGACAGGTGCAATTTTTCACTTCCACGTAAGTAATTTCCCATCAAACCATTTGGCAAATTTCAAGTTATAGGGATCATTATAGTGACCTGATGGTTATGTAATCCTGTGTCCAAGTCAAGGATGAAACAAATTGTAACCACAAGATTATCATGATATTTAAAAACACCCTTAGCACAATTTCCACACCTATTTTAAACCATTCAACTATTATTAACCCCTTGAACTTTGAAGATAAAGGCAAACCTTCAGCTTGTGTTTGACAGTGATTTTTAAATTAAACCTCCCTGCTAGCAGCTGAAGTTATCTGCACAAGCGGCAGCCTGAGCCGTTAGAAATAAGCCAAGTGGTGTGCTGCCATAATGCAGAGAAATACTGATGCTGTCAAAGCAATAGAAATGAAAGCTGTTCATTGGGAAAGTACAGCTCTGTCCATTTGCTCTAATCAGAGAGCAGTTGATATATAAAAGTCATTGCCTGCCATTACATACCGACAGATCTGGAGCAGTCTTCTTTGGCTGACATGCATACAAACGAGCCATTGTTCAAGCCTCAACTTGTCTGGGAGGACTTTCTATCAAAGGGAAGCCTGCTGATATCAATTAGCACTTTGGGCACATGAAATAAAAACAAAAATAAAATAAAGCACTCCGATGATCCTTTAATGTAGTCATAGCTGAAATAGGGCAGTAAGATCACTACTGGGTGTGATTATAACATATGCAGGCATTTTTATTAGCTGCATCACACTCTGGTCACGGGGTCAAAGGCCAAGAAGTGAAGCAAAATGAGGTGGAGGTAGATGTAAGATTCACAGTGGCTACACACCAGAATAAAATGAACAGTCAAATATTTCCGCTTTGCAAATAGTAAAAGTTTTTTTTCTTGCCTTTTTTTTTTAAATGCAAGGCTGATGTGTTTTAGCTCTTTGGATCTTATCTGTTTATTCACATGCCTGCACATATTATTGCAGGCATTTGACAGGCCATCAGCCTTGACATGTCTTTTATGCCCGAAACAGTTCTGCGCAGTGGGAAATAATGATGGGTCTCTATTTGAAAGAGGAAATGTATTAACCACGCTTCATCGCGTTTTGATTGAACACAAACATTTTGGCACCATCAGCTGTTTTTCAACACCAAAGGCGAATAGGTGCAGTCATGAACGCAAATAACAATATATTTTTTCTCATAGGATACTTACGACTCACGCAAACAGATTGGTGCAATTTTTAACAAAGGGTAATCATGGGAATTTGATTGGAACTTGCAATTTTGGTAGAAAAATATTCAAAAGTCTGTAACAAACAAATTGAAAGTGGCTATTCATGCTTTGGACTGACTTGTAAAGCCCAAGCCCTTTCAATGTCTTGGAAGCACATTTGTTTTTGTTTTACTTTCAAGCACATTCCACAGCAGTTAAAAACACAAAAATATCCTTGAATAAAGTAAACCAATGTTACAGCTACGATCTAAAATTAACAACAACAACAGGAACAGTTCCTTGACCCACTTAATTCTCTTTGATGCGCCAAAACGCTCAGCAGTATAGGCCATGGGAGTTTGCTCAACATTTCAGGCATTATTTTGGTGTCTAGCGCAAAGTGCAGTATGCACATAGATGGAGTTTTCTTTCTTTTGGTATTCTTGTAGACAGGCACATTAAGAAATGGTTGCGTGCACCGGCGGGGGACTGAACACAGCCAACTTGATTGCCAGCCAATCAAAGCAGCTCCCCTCATTCCTTTTAAATTCAGCGCAGGTGAGGCGCACGGTCAACAGAGCGGAAGCATAATGGGTCTCTGGGTCTGCTGCGTCTGTGCAGGATATCAGCACTCACAAAACACGTTCAAAGGAACTTCAAGAAGATCTCCACTGAAAATGATGCAATGTTGGCCCGGGCTAAGTTGGCACTTGAAGACCGCCTTCAACCCCCGATTGTGCGTCTGTTCATGCCACGGTACGGAGGTGCTTTTAAAAACATATTAAAGATGCATGATAGTAAAAATAATAATAATAATAATAATAATAAGAAATAATAATAATAATAATTGGAAGAAGAAGAAGAAATAATAATAATAATAATAATAATAATAATAATGTTATATAAAAGTGTAATAGAAAGTGCACTAAGTCCGCTGGAACATCCAGGGCGGCATAGGCATGCCAAAACACCATAAACAAGATTATTAATTGATAACTAATTCTTAATGCTAACGTTAGCGCTGGTGTCAGTGCTTGCAATGTTTTGTATTAAAGGGTTAGTGTAGGCTTGAAATACATCATCCATCCATTATCCGAGCTGCTTATCCTCAAAGGGATTGCGGGCAATGATAAAGTTTGTGTTGCACAATTTGTGCACAACCATACTTGTCTCCTTTCTTCCATTGGCGTATTTTTTTCCCCAAATTATATTTCCAACAAGCAGGCCAAGAATCTGGCCTCACTTCTTTCATCATGTCCTTAATATGTTCTAGTACTGCAACTTAGTGTGTCTTTTGTATTAGTGTTAGTAGCATGCCAGGAATTAGGGCACTGATGTTAAAGTGTAATTAAAACATGTGTGCGTATGTGCAAGTGTGTGCGTTTTTAAACATTCAGTTTTTCCTGAAATTGATTCATAAAAAAAAGTCCAGGCCCGAATTAAAACATAAAAAAAAATAACATAATGGCCTCCATGTCTCTGAAACACTCCTCGGCCTCAACATTACGAACACCACCACGTCTTTTGAAATCCTATGCAAAAGCTCGATCAAATGTGTTTGTCGTATTTTGATCATTTTCATTTTATGGTCAACATATTAGACAGCTCAGTTGTATGAATATGTGCAATAAATGGCAATTCTCATTATAAAATAAGATAACAAATGAATATAATATAAAGTATACTCTAATGAAATGTGTTTACGATGCTGCCGAAGTAAAACAAATGTTTGTCGTTACTAAATGGGCAAATGAGCCCATGTTAGATTAGTGCATATTGCCACTCTGAGCCTGATTGCAGCACAAAACTAGTATTGTTCACAACAGTGCTGACATCAACGGGGCTGTCACTGGTACAACTAACATCCTTTTGTCAAACACGCTGATGCAGACAGGCCACATAAGGTCGCTCACACACTCTGTTCCCTCCGCATCATTTAGATTGCAGCCAACAAAACCTCCAGAACCAAAGAAAACTGCAGTGAAATCTGTGGAGGGCAGGCATGTGAACCTCAACGCAGAGATTCAGCAGCACTGAATATAATGCTTTGCTATCAGAGAAGTATGCGTGTTCCCAAGAATGACTAAGGAAACAATAACATAAAAAAAATTACCTATCAAATGTTATAATGATGCACTTCTACAAAACACCAAGAGGTGTGTGTGCAATCCTGCAACAATAATCAAACAGTGTATGACATAAATACTTGTCGGTATTGTCTGCGTCTGTCACACGTGGAAGCATGCGTATTGAGGCTATTTACAGTTGAAAAAGCAAGGGTCACTTTTATTGCTGATCTCTGCCCGGTCCCATGTTGAGCAAGCACATGATCTTTATTGCACACCACAAGGCTTCTAATGTGTATCAAACAGACGGTGTGACCATCTCCTCTCTTTGTGGAGGAACCCGGTGACCTACCCACCCAACTCAGGTTCAAAGCATGCTGCAAGGATTTCTGCTGCTATGGAGACTTTGCAGGAATGTGTTTGGAGTGTGCGTGTGTGTGGGTGTGTGTGTGTGTGTGTGTGTATGCGCATGCACACACACGCACGCACAAAAACTCCTTTGGTCTTTTGATGATCAGTTCCAATAGACTAGTGTTAATATATAAGTTCAAGGGGAGAGGCAGGAATGAAAGGAAGAAAGAAGCAGTGGAAAAGGAAAAGAAAAGAAAGGGAGAAAAGGAGGGGCACAGCAGAGGTTGAGGGTCACCTAAACACATGGCTCTTTGGCTGAGTTTCCCTGGGTCAGAGCTTAGAGGGCGGGAAGTAGCACAACAATATCCGGCACTTCAGGTTGGGACCTCCCAGCCCCCTCTTGTGCCTCTCTCACACACAGGTCACCCAGTGTGCCTTGACAATGTATGTTGATCAAAGGCATGGTCTGACTTTTGGGTCGAGGTAGGGGTGGGATATAGGAGATTAGCCTTGGAGGCTGTGGGTGAGTCTGGGGTGTAGTGTGGGTCAGCCAATCTTATTTCACCAAGGCATATAGTCGAGAAATCAGATGTTTACATGCGAAAATAAATAAGATGGTGACGTAGCTCATTATGTCCACTTTTTCACTATTCTATGTGAAATTTATTCAATCATTTTACATGCATTGGTTTGGCTTCCACACTTCTAAGTGGCGATGATGGGTTTTTTTTTTTGCTTATTTAACTGTAGGGATTCAACGATGAAGACACTGGTTGGTTGACACGCTACATCTCATACAGTACATGTGGTGTTTGTGGTATTTGTATTTTTTGTTGGTACAAAAGAGATCTGCTTTGGTTTTTGTGGTTATTGTGGTACTCAAAAGCAGAGAAAAAAAATGTGTTGCCTGCCCATGAAACATATCAACACAATACATTTGACATGATCATTATTAAAATTATGACTTTTTTAATTGAGTAAAAAACAAATTCCCTATGCAGGCTTCCTTTTAAACACATTCCCGTTTATGACATCTACATTTTTGTTCATGGGTACTTTACAAAAAAAAAAAGAAAAAAATCAAAATGATATTCAATTTGTTCTTGATGGTCTTCGAATATTTGTTATTTTTTAGAGTGACTTTTATTGGAGCAAGGAGACGCACTATTGAATGTTGTTTGTTTGCCGGTGTTATTTTTGCAATTGTCATATACTAACAAATTACAGATATGTTATTTTTAGATTCAAAGGTGAATATAAAAATTGAGCTTTGTTGTTAAAAGAGGATTTGCTCATTCGCTCACTTATGTGAGTCTGTCACTGCTTAAAGCGGGATATGTCATAGACGGGACCGCCTTGAAAACGAGATGATTCATCTCAAGGGGTTATCACATCAATAAATAAAATTTACAAATAAATGTTCCGCCACATCCATCCACGTTCAACTTTGATTACACTTTGTAGCTTGCACCAGCATTTCTACCATTTTCATAAATGAAGGTGCAACTTAAATTGAAGGCGATACTGTGGCCTTCATATTTTTGTGTGTAAAGGTTTAAAACGGAACCCACAACTAATGTACACGCAATGCATTCTTGCACTGTGAATATTATGAAAACATCTATAAATACAAAAAATAAATGCTTCTAAATAAATTTCACTATTCTCGGGTATGTATCATTATTTTTAATGCAGACGACAGTGGAATCAAAGTAAAAACTAGGAAAAAGCACTGTGCAATCTAAAAAAAAAAAACCATCTGTTTTTATTTTAGGTTTTTTGTAACATTTATTTATGCAAAATGTTTTTCTTTGGTTCATTAGATCATATAATTTAAAAACATTAAATATGGCACTGTAACAATACAGTATACATATTGTAATGGAAAGGGTTATAGATGTTTTATTGTTTTGTGGTGTGGAGTGTTGCGACAAACATGTCATGTTCTGTTAATTGTAGTTCTCTTATTTTCGAGTAACTGAGCCTACCATACTGATCGCATGCAAGGGTGTGAAATAGAGAGAGAGGGGGAGAGAGAGAAGGAAAGAGGCAAAGAAAGAGGGAGGGAGAGAGACTGGGAGAGAGAGAGTGAAGGTGAGAGAGAGAAAGAGAGTGGGAGAGAGAGACGGGAGAGAGAAATACCAAAAGAGAGTGAAAGAGTGCGAGAGAGCAAGAGAGCGAGAGAGAGAGAGAGAAATAGTCATGAGAGGGAGAGAAATATGGGAGAGAGACCAAAAAAGAGAGAAAGAGAGTGAAAGAGAGCGAGAGAGAAATGAGAGAGAGAGAGAGAGAGAGAGAGAGAGGGAAATAGTTCAAAAGAGAGAGCGAAGGGGTGGGAGAGCGGTATCAATCCATTTTCTGTACCGCTTCTCCTCACAAGAGTCGCGGGGGCTGCTGGAGCCTATCCCAGCTATCATCGGGCAGTAGGCGGGGGACACCCTGAACTGGTTGCCAGCCAATCGCAGGGCACACAGAGACGAACAACCATCCGTGCTCACACTCACACCAAGGTCGAATTTAGATTGTTCCATTAAATGTGGGAGAAAACTCATGTCATGTCAGCTCATGTATGTTGAATTTACTATTTTATTTCATCAAGTGGTTGCACAAAACACAATCATCTGGATTTCAGATAAATTTTTAAGTAGATGCTTAAATGCTACCAAAAAAAATGTAATATTGTAATTATATGGTGATATGTAATACTTGACAAAATAATGACTAAATTCAACAAAAACTTTTTTTTCAGTGGACCTCATTTATTTATTTATCTAATTTATATATTTGTCTGTATTATTGTTGTATTGCACTGGAGAGGGGAGCCCTCTAATCTCGTTGCACACTTGAGTACAATGACAATAAAGGGATTTCTATTCTATTTCTATATTTGACATTTGAACTCAGCTAAATTTGTATTTGTATGTCAAATGTACTCACACGGTTTTCACCTGCATGCGTCATGAAGGCTCACTGCAGAGATTTTTTTTAAATGTCTCATGTGCTTGGCACTTGGTTTATTCAATCACAATAACACATGTCGCCAGCATCCTGTTGTTGTTGTGATGAGTACATCCCTTTGTTTGCTTGCTTGCTTATCAGAAGTGACACCAAAGATGATTTGACTTACAAACTCTTGCGGTGTAGTAGACAAAACACACATCAATAAAATAGATTTATGGGATGAAAGAAGAATAAAAGAAGTGGTGATCAACTGTGTGTGGAACCAAAAGGGAGGAAATTGTCCGTTAGTTAGTAAGTACAACATGTGGAAACGGAGTATAAACTTCCCGAGACTCACAGAACGCAGTGTGCTCTGGCACAGGGAGATAACACAATGACGGTGGAAGGCGAGGCTGGGCAGGTGGGTGGACATGGGCCAACATGTCGCATGGGGAACAAACCGAGGCTTCCGATAAGCCAAGCGCTGAGAGAAAGAAAGGAATTTTAATGACCCACAAACCAGCCCAGCAGGTCTGTACGACTGGAATGCCACAGATACCTTCTTCGTTCATCTCCTCTATACATCTGCCGCTTTACATGGACTCCACCTGTCGTTGGTCTACTGTAAACGTGTCAATTTAGGGCCAAACCAATAGTACTGCTGTCCCTAGCTTTGTCGTCCACCTTGTTTAATAGGATTAGCAAACTCACGTAATCCCATTTCTGTTCTTGCAGCCAGTGGTTCCTGTTTAGTTTTTCCTTCCCCACATCAGCTGATTCCGCAAGCTTAACTTTGTTCCAAGTGTGTGTAAGTGTGTGCGGATGTGTCACACGCTGCTTTCCTTTCTCAGTCAGAAGACCGAGGCCTCTCCCTCACAGGATCAAGCCTCACTCGCTCTGTTTCATTTTTCAAACAGCTGACTTACACTCTTGTCATTTGGCTGGCAGTATGCAGCGGTCACTTCAAAGTTCCCGGGGTCATGTGACTCAACGCTGCTTGTGAGTCAGTTTTGTTATTATGGGTTTAATCCTGGTGCTGTGCTCGGTTTGCTCAAAGTACAGTGGATCCTTGAATGTCCAAACAGGATCCAGGAGGCCAAATGTCCTCATAAAGGTGATCTCGAGCCTATCCCAGCGGACTTTGCATGAGAGGCAGGGAGGTACTCTCTGGACTTACAATTTTATTCTTGTTTCATCTCATTCTATTTTTGTCAGGCTTCTTGAAAATTGCTTGCTCGTTTTTTTCTAGATTAAAATCAGATTATCTTTATGACCACCAAACCTTTTGAGGATCGAAGGTCCATTGTTCCACGTCATTGTGGAATAATTTTTAGATACTGTATATGGCTTCTTTGAACCTCCACAGTAAAAGTATGTCCCTAAAACAGTAAAAGTATGCAATTCTTTTCTTGTTTTACTTCCTAGTGTCAACATGTATCCACAGAATTGTCATCTTCTCAAGCACAATCAGCAGCATGATAACGCACAGCCTGTGATTGTTGCTTTGATCTTAAAATTGAGTTTAATGAATTCGTTCCACATCAGCACTGAGTCAGACCAAGAATAGAATGAATAGTTCCCTAAAAGAATACAAAATAACAATTTAACAAGAACTTACTTTTACCGAGTATGTTTAATTTCAGACATAATCTGATTATTTGTGGTTAAAAAGTATGCCTGCGACCCTCATGAGGATAAACGTCTTAGATAATGGATGGATGTAATCTAATTCAGCTATAAAAGTAAACTTCAAAACTTATTATTAGTTAGATGTCATCAACGACATTTGCTTGTTGTTTTTGGGGAGCGTTGGTATTACTGCTAAATCCTCAACCTTTCCTCCTTTGCCAAGGTCACTTTGTGAGCCGCCAGATTGGTATGGATGCAAATTTAAGATTTTACTGAGTGTATTGTATTGTTCCTTCAAGTGTCATGTGATGCTGTATTCTTACGCTGCTGAGATAACTAGTTCACCACACACCGTTGCTAAGGTCAAAATGTCATATGACAGGACCATCATAAACCGAGGACCTCGTGTTCTCACCATTAATGCGACATGAGGTAGTGCATAAGAAGATTAGTGCTTGTGCCTGGGAGGTGTGTATAGTACATACTGTTCTTAGTATTTTTTTTTATTCTTATTAGCACCCCGTAGCCAGGGTTGAGGCAGTTGTCAGTTTGTGTTTTTTGTAGTATTGAGTTCTATCATTTTGATTTGATACTAATTGCATTAAGAGGTGGATTAAATCGGGTGAATTCTTACTGAAGGCCCAAGTATCAAATGTTTTCTATTTCTTTGTCCTGCTCTGTCACAATTATCCATCATTCCAAAAATAGTTATAGTACTAAGGTGGAAGGAAAACATGTATAGCAAAAGGGGAGTCTTTGGCTCGTGATGTTTCATATGTATCAATCGAAGTATTGATCGTGGCACATTAAATAGTGTTGTTGCTCTCAAGATCAGTCTTGTTCTCGACACCACTTTTTTAAGGGTCTCGGTCTTGTCTCGGAATCGAAGACATTATTACTCAGTCCCGGACAGGGGCGGGCTCAGGATTTCTAATCAAGACAGGTTGAGACCAGGCCAGTAGACCAGAAGCCAAAAGACAGGTAAAGTACCTGTTAAATTATCCACAGGGGCAAAGTTAAAATCAGAACACCGCAGTACAAGAAATGGAGCTAAAATAAACTCTTTTTTATCCTCAATCATTTTTTTTTTTTGCTAACATTCAGCCAAGTTAGCTTGCGTAGCATCGTCAAACGCAAGCTAACACAATAACAAACAACAACCTTGGGAGGTCCTTATGCAATGGAAACATATTATTCATTACACCAAAAAATAGGGCGACCAATGGGACATATTTCTCATCGACAGCATCCTCTGTGTTGGCGCTTCAGCTGCAGAAAGTTGATCGTTTAGCTCAGCAATGAACCGGAAAGCTAACATTGTGCTAACTAGTCCAACGTCAATTACACCGAATGAATATTCTCCAGCAAATTTGTTTGATAACGAATATTGCTTGAAAAGAAAGTTAAAGCATATTTGAAGACAATAAAACCTCATTAAAAAAAAAGATAATTTAAAGCAGTGATTTAAAAGTGAAAGTTGATTTCATTAAAAAAAAAAAATAATAACAAAAATGTGACCAAATTTTTTGGTCTCAATCTCGATACTCACAAGTATCAATACTGTACCGGCCTCGGTTCCTAATGTTAAGTTTGTACCTGAAAAAACTGTGTACTGATCCACTTAACGCATGCTCACAGAGCATTCTCTTGCCAGGAAAAGAGGTGATTGACTGCTCTGACACATCGGGTCAATGTGTTTCTCACACATTATGTACTGCAAAGAGAAGATCCTGCGCAACACCTTTATTGGATCAGCAGTACTACAACCCAAGCAGTGTGCAGATACACCAGCGGTCATCCATGATGAACGCAACAAAAGCACGTGCAAACACGTGTGACCGTTCACCTTTTGCTCCATCACTCTGAGTTAATATCTAACACTGGTTGTCATGCAAGCGCAGACACACACAGAACAATGAAGAGGACAATGCTTGTGTGTGTACACTGTGGCCTTGCTAAGAGACTGAGGGAGGAAGCAATAATCGAACGCTTTGTCCTGCATGGCAACAGGAGGTTTTGCAGTCAACACTGTGCTGTATCCTGGAATAGAACAACTGTTATTCAATACAATTCAATAAGGACTGTAACAAATGTGAATGTTTCCTGTCACGAGTTCAACAGATGTTACTTCCATAATGTCCTCACATCATTCTCAAACAATGTGTCTTTTTTTTATTTTTTACCTAAGACAGATTGAACATGTCAAAGTTAATTGAATGACCTTCTGTCTCTCATTTAGATGAACGAAACATCTAGGAGTTAAATAGCAGAGTACATGAAATCAAATGAGATAGGACTAAACAGCATAAAGGACGCTCAGATAATAGACAGCAGAAAGGAAGTTATCTCTCGAAAGAGTGCAGTAAATGTGAGAGGAGGACACTAAAATAGAGACGGGAGTGGGAGTAAACGCAGCAATAGGAAGGAAGGAGGCGGTAATGTGGAAAATGTTGCCTGCTACTGACTTTGTTCAAAGCCTCAGTCAAAGATCTCCATGATTCTCCAGAGGGTTAATGACCTTTTGGATAACGGATGTGCAATGGAGCCATTTTCATCCATTGTGGTGTCATCGAAGACACATGTGATGTGCACATTTTCCTTTTTCTTCAGCTTTTTTAGGTTTACTTTGGGAACTTGTTTCAAATGAAGGTTCAATAAGTGGAAGTAACTGTCAGAATAGTATTGAATGTTTATGACTGTTTTTGAGTATTTTCAGATTTTTGTCTTTATAGAACATTGCAAACTTAAACAGACATTTCAAACTACCGTATAAGCATACATGTTCATTTTTTCACGGGCTTACAAGCCTTTTCATACACTTTGCAGTCCGAACGTTCTGTCACTAGAAATTGTCTCGTCTTTTGTCCACAGCAGGGGTGGGCAAACATTTTGGTGGGCCACAATGGGTTATAAAATTTGACAGAGGGGCCGGACCAGGAGCAGATGAATGGAGTGTTTTGGTAACCTCACCTCACACTGACACACCACAGTATTTAGAAAATAAAACATTAACAAACTTTAATCATTTAATTTTAGTTTAACGGCATGTGGCCCCCGGGCCGTAGTTTGCCCACACCTGGTCTACAGAATAGCCATAGAAACAGACATACAGTAGATATTTTATTTATACATTTTTACTATTGTGTAAATGAAGCTCAAAAGGGTTTTTAACAGTTAGGTGGTGAATAATGTATCTCAGTGTACATTTCTGTAAGTTTCAGCAAAATTGAGTTTGTGTATAATTATATCTACAGCAACCAACAAAAGATTCCAGAAAGCACATTTTTTATAAATTGCACACTAAAAAGGTTTCAAGCTGGTCTAAAAAAGAGTAAGTTTGATCCAAGATGTGCTTACATTCAGCCTTTATTTGTACTGCAGTATTTGGACATGTACAGTATGTGATTATACGTGAGAGATTATACATTTATGTTCTGCTGCTCAGTGTGTGTGTGCGTGTGGGTGTGTGTGTGTCTCTTTGTGTACATGTGAAATCAGTCAATGCTGTCTATGCATGTAGTACAACTAAAGTAAATGTCCTTTCCCCAACAAATACAAATGTTAATTCCTCTGTCTTCTTCACTAAAATATGTTGTTTTTCTCCAACATTAATGTGTGCAAACATGCAGTCACAACAAAACACGCCACGCTTCTGTTGGTAATGCTTTCCCGTGCATGTCAGAAAGGCTGTCTGCTTTTCTGGTGTCAGACCCGTCTATTCTTCATGCCAGCAGCTTCATGGCCTATAGTGCCTAGCGTGCTTGTGTCTGCATGCATGTGTGTGCGTGTGTCTGCAGGCTCCAAGACTGCCAGCTGTACGAGCAACATGCCCAGGGAGAGCATCGCCTCGCGGGATAGACAGAGAGGGGCCGCGACCCACCTCTTTCCACGCCAACACTTCCATGTTAACACAAGCCCTGCGTGCATGTGAGTTTGTGTGTGCGAGATAAGAGACGGGCAGACAGCACTCAATGCAGCAGCGGTAGGGGGGTTGGCAGAGGTGACTTGGAGGGCTTTCACATTTCATTAGGACAACCGTTCACACATGTAAACGCACACAAGCATTTGCACATTTTGCCCACCTTCTGATCCACACCTCATTTAGCGGCCCATTCAATCACATGTTTATTCTATGCGTGCTCATATGCAAACATGCACAGACATCCTCCCATGAGAGTGTATCCTCTGTTTCAATCAGTCGCAAACACATCCACATATTCGCAGTCTCTCATGCAAACGTCAACCTCTCGTCTAAGCAGTAGATAAAGTCAATTCAAGGTCTTTAATGAACACATGCATGGAGAGCTTCATGATATTTATTACTGAGCCCAATCATTCCATTCGCTTTAGGTGGCGTTAGACATACCAAACTCAAGTTGCATATCCTCGGAGCTGGACTCCTTTGCTGAATAAAAGTCAAAGTCGGATAATGTTGCTTTTCAACTGCACAACACCAGCACGGCTCCATTTGGTTGCCTTGATTAGGGCCCGTTCGTTTTCCCACTTGAAAAAAGGCTCTTCTGTTCACTTCTCTGCATGTGGCGGTTGGCAGCGGTAGGGAGAGAAATTGATTCAAGAGGAAACTGAGGTCAGCAAGAAAACAGGCTGGTGTAGCAAAGTGGTTACTGCAGTGGAGGACTGCAACATCCAAAGCCGAAGGAATCTATCAGGCTAGGGTAAGGTTGTATACTTTTGTCATCTTTGAAGCAGTGGTTTACATCACCTATATGGTATCACTTGAGCACACTTTGTCACACTTGTCATTCTAGTGCAGGGGTGTCAAACTAATTTTGTGCATGGGCCATATTATAGTCTTAATTTCTGTGAAAGGGCCGTTATTTATTTATTTATTTGACCAGTTTTCATTGTCTGCAAATGCTTTAAATAACATCTGCATTTGGAATTATGTTGAAAGTACATTGTGTATAGAATAAAACAAATTCATTCATTTTACTCAAAAGTAAAAAAAAAAAAAATAATAATAACAAATTGATACTTTTGTAGTGGTTTCATTTTTTTCCTGAGGTGTATCTACAGCTCCGGAAACTATATGATGAGACGATCACTGCTATATAATCTTTTTATAATACTAATTTACTGTAGACAACAAAATGAATGCTAAGTTTTGAAATCAGAAGACAAAGACAATTAGTTCAGCAATAACAGAATGTTTTGGGGTTTTTTTTTAAAGGTGATTTTAAATATCCAAAATCAACTTCATTAGAATTGAAGACAACGAATGATTTCACTTGACATTTCAACAAGAAATATGATGTAAATGCTTTGCTGGAAGTATAAATTGATTCGTTGTGGTAGTTTGACCCCTGTAAAAAAGCGGAAAGGCATTTACAGTTCATGTTGTTGAGATTTTTCATATTCTTAGCTACTCACAGTCTAAAAACAAGCGTGTTGGGATCACTGAATGATCTGAAAGACTAAGCACATGCTGCTTCTCTTGGTAAATCTGCATCATGTCTTGGTGGACAAGCATGTGTAATAGTGGCCAAATTGTTACAATCTGATTTTTTTTTTTTCATTGAGCATGTGATGTTCAGCTCACTTGGCTAGGTAGAGTATACACATTGAAGTACTTCACACAGCACAGAGAAATGCAGACTGCGCTTAAGGAATAATTCAAGACAAATTCTGTTATCTCACACATGTTCCGCAACTGACACATCTGAGGATGAAGAGGCTTCCCATATGGTGTGCTGCACACATCAGAGCTCAACACATCACAGGCATGTTGCTAGAAGCACCAGAAATGATAGCCAAGAGTACAGCTGCAAACAAACGCGCATGTGATTAACATCCTTTAATCTCTTAACATTGAACAAAATGCAGAAAGTCTTACAGACAAACCTCTGAGCACTTTGGGAACGCCCTTTTCTGTTTCCAAGGGCAAGGACAAAAACGTGGTTGGATGACTTTGGTGTGGAAAAACCCCAGAGTCTTGATCTCAACCCATCAAGCATCTTATTAACTACTGAAAATACAAATTTCCAACAGCCATTTTGGGGGGTTAATTTTAGCTCTGCTGTTTTTATCTACCCCCAACACAGCATCTCTGTTCATTTCTCACACTGGTTGGGCTTAAAAAAATGTTTGTAGAATTTAATCCATTTCATTTAGCTAAGAGGTTGCACAAAATAAAATAAAATATATTTTTTTAAGTCGATTATACATCGACTTACATATTTGGACTGTAAGCATGAAATACTGTCATTCGCGCAGCCAGCGGGTGTAATAAATGTCATAGCATTATGGCACAGTATTTATTGTAAAAAAAAAAAAAAAGGGCTGGATTACAAATGTCAGAGAACAAAAAAAAAGCATAGGATTGGTCACCGTTTGAATTTCAATGATTTCGATTCTGGTTCCCAATAATTCTTGATTTTGATTCTTCGCAGGATGTTCAACCAACAACCATTCATTTGACACAGCCCGAGTCATTTGCCTGCCTTGTACTACGGTATTTACCTTCTCAAAGAAGTTTATTCTCATCTCTCATTTCCTTGTTTTCTACCAATCAGCCGTTATTTGAAAAAAATATTGAACAATTAAAAAATCTTTTATTTTTTTTTTGTTTCATATATATATATTTCCATATGTGGCATTACAAAATATTTAAATTCCCAGTTAAGTTAAATTTATCATACAAGCCATTAGAATGGACCTACTCAAAGTCATTACTATGACAGGCACTGAGTACATTTTTGTCTCGAACAAACACACAGCTGCTTCATTGGCAGACGATCAACGGCCAAATCACCACCAATTGTTTTTTTGTTTTTTTTATCACAAAAAAGTCTCAGAGGAGACAGCTGAGATACATTAGTTCTGAAATGATTACATTCACTCACAAAAACTCTCATGTCTGTCCTTGCGCTAGTATTTTGTTTATTTAGAGCCAGAGCAAATCATTTAATAAGACACGCGAATCGGGTCATTGCACAACACAGGTCGAAATCAGCTGTTCCTGTTTTTCTCCGTGATCATGGAATGGAATGGGGCAGAAAGTGAAAGATAACGCCACTGAAATAGTGCACAGTGTAGTGAAGTGTAATGATGAGATAATATTTCAACTTTGACCGGCACTGTCAGGGAGGCAATCATTTAGCAATAGGATTCAAATTTGTGTTGGCATTTGCAACACACTACTTCATACCGTGAATTCCTTTAATTGTGCTGCCCTTTTCATGAAGTTAAATACCACACCACGACAATATTCTTCAACGAATGCTCTTCTATCAATAGAAAGAAAAACAAAGTGTACCGCAATTGTCTTTGAAAATGTTTTTTAAAAAAAAACAAAAAAAAACTGCTCTCTCATCGTCAGACTCATCAGATTGTGCAAGTTGTCATTGGCGAGTACAAACTAATTGTCTTTGACGATGGAGCTCAATTTGAAATGCTTGCCAGACTATTGCAGGGCACACACAGACACATTGAAACACAAGTTAGAGTCTTCAGTGAACCATGTTGCATGTTTTTGTAATGTGGGGCAAAGTCCCTGACCAAAAACCCAAGCCAGCTCAGGGAAAACTTGTAAAAACTCCACACAAGAAGGGCGGGATTAAAACCCCCAACCTCTGAACTCTGGGATAGTTGTGCTGACCACTAACTCACTCTGCTGTCTCATACAGGAAGTCCTGAAATCCATATTATAGTCCAAACACATTTGCCTACCTATTGTATGAGAGTTTTATGAACGACACAAGCACAAAGTAAGCAGTTTGTGTGTGTGTGGGGCGGGGGGTTGTTTGGCAGGGATCCCTACTACTTTGTTTGTGCTGTGTCCAGCACTTCCTGCGTCTTTGTTTATAGCCCTCCGCTGCTCTTTTCACACAGAATTGATAAGAAAGACACACATTTTAAATGCTTTTGGCAGGCAAGTGGTGACAAACACACACACCACACAAACACGCACATACACAATTCTCCCAGATCCACTGTGGTGACCTTTGAGATGCCAAATGCTCCACTGCCAAAATGTCAACATCTTTTGCTGCTGTTTTGCTTCTGATCCAAACTGAGCTGGCAGCAGGTTAGCCCTCATGTCGCTACACATTGTCTACTTACACACAACACATTCTGTGCAGAGCATCGCCAAGCATGAAAGTACTGAGACTAGAAGTATTGTTTTATTCCCTGTTTGTCAGAAAAAAACTTCACATGAAACTTTGTGGGAGTGTGGAAAGTGCCGAGCATGAACCTTTTACATTTTGGTGAAGATTCAAATTAAACTGGAAGAGGTTCCTCTAATCTGGATTCACACTGCAAGTTCAAGAGCTCAATTCTGATTTAATGCCGACCACCGATTTTGTGACTATTGTCTATTTCAAAAGTTCTCAAAAGAGTACCACCTCAAAAATGCATGCCTTGCCAAGATCCCCAAAAAATGCCCAAAATTAAAATATAGTAGCGTAGTAGTAGTTCATCAAAAAGAAGGAAGAGGTTTTAATATTAAAAGGGTTCAACTACTCGGGAACAGGCCACACAGATGAAAGAAAAAATAAACTTGCAGGCAGTACTTCCGGTTTACTTATTATTCAAGGCTGAAAAATATTTTATTTTGAAAAGTGACCGGCTTCACTCCATCAAATCCATCTCCGATGGATTCAAGATGCTAATTGTCTCGGTCCAATAATAGACTAACAAGCTAGCAAAATTAGTAAAAAACTGAATACGTACGCTGCTAGTATAGTTAAATAAAAATGTGGCTTTACTCTTATTGTTGAAGGCTATCATTTGTCCATCTTCTTTCATCTTAGGCAGCTGGCTAAAGTGAAGCCCTTTCTTTCCCAGTAGCATTTAGAAACAGTAATCCATGCTTTCGTCACATCTAGGCTAGATTATTCTAATGCACTTTACTTTGGAGTCAGCCAGTCCTCCCTCAAACGCCTCCAACTGGTTCAAAATGCTCCGACTCATCTTTTAAACGGCGCTCGGAAGATGGATCACACAACTCCAATCTCGGCCTCTCTTCATTGGCTCCCAGTGCACTTTAGATTCACTTCAAGATACTTCTGTTCAACTTCAAATCTTCAGATGGCCTCGCCCCAACGTACCTCTCCGAGCTCCTCCAACCCCACAGACCTGCCTGCTGCCTCAGGTCGAGACTGTCGCTGTCCTTCTGGTATCTATTGTTTATGTGTTTTAATATGCGTTCTAATTTCCCGATAATTTTTATTACACCATATAGAAAGTGCTTGGTTACAGCTCCAGCTGTTGTGAAATGCGCTATATAAATAATGTTGTATTGAATTGTATCTGTCACATATTTAACTGAGGAGCAAATGACTGGGCAAATTGACTGCTCTGTGTTCACACAAACAAAAACAGAGCAGCCCGTTCTTATCTACTTGTTGTATGAGCACACAGCAAAATCTGAGGTTTATCGGAGCGAAGGAATGGAACCACGTGAGAGTTTGTTTTGGGACTGAGCTCTGCCTGGAGGGTCACCATAACTTTGCGGGAAGCTGAGCCTGTGTCATCGCAGTCCGGATGGTTATGTATCTCGGTGCCCAGGTCTGGCTGACCCAATAAATAATCTGTACACCTCCACACGTACAGTATGAGTCACACCTCTGAGACACTTACGCACTGCTAACAGAGGAAAAATAAATAAACCGGCTTTTTCTTTGTTAAAAATGAATTGCCTCAAGGACTGCTCCAGAAATGTTTTAAGATTCATAAGCAATATTACATATTTGTGTGTGTGTGCGCGCGTGTATGAGAGGAAGAGAGAGGGTGGGGCTGCAGACACAAGTTTACATTTGTTCTCTTTGGTCACACGTGTACAAGCACATGTGTGTGCAGTGTGCTGGTCGGCACGCACGCAGCTCGGGGTGAGGAAACGTTTTATAGCAAAAGTGGGCATAAAGTGTAAACACATGTTTAAAGGACAAGTATTTAACTCCCTTTTCTCGAACCCCCACCAACACCCTCAACTCCAGCCGATCACGTACTCTTCTCTTGGAGCCAACCGAGAGGGGTCATTAATCACAGGACACAAGGAGGTACCGGTGCACTACAAATGTTATTTTGGCACGTGTAACATGAACAGATTTTTTTGGCCTTTAGCGACAATGTGTTATTGTTTAAGGATCTAGAGATGTCTGCATATTTGGCTTTTAACACCTCATAGGGTTCTTGTCTCGTTTTTTTTTTGTTTTTTTTCGATTGATGCATTTGCGTGTTAGCACAATATGTACAGTTGAGTACATGGAGAAGTATTTTGATTCTGTTGTAGACAAGAGGCGGCGGATTTGATATCTTCATCCATTTTCGATTGCGTGTGTGCCCAATGGAGTCGTAGGAGAGCTGGAGCCTATCATGGCTGACACAAGTTTGTAGTTTGGGCGTTATATCGTGGTTATTTTATTTATTTATTTTTTTTATACACGTGACTACAAAGACCACTGCTCTGAACTACAGCAGACCATGTCCGCCACTCTTTCAGTGAGACAGAGAGACTTCAATAATCGCATGTTCAGATCTTGTAATAGGAAAGTTGAGGAAAGTCACAGTCATGGGCTCCATTAGCGCCTTTTCAGCTTTAATAAGGAGAAGAAAGCTGTGCACTGTGGAATGTTCCCATTCTTGTGGAGGAAATGAAGAAAAACAAAAGACATGCCCATGAGCTCCCTCTCTGTGAGTCCTTTCACTTTGGAGCACATGCCACATGTCAGCGATAAAACATTAATAAAATGTTATTTTGCTTCAAACCATCAAAGGGAGCATGTGAGCACTTGTCTGCTCGCTTGTACACATACCAAATGTGCAAAATCATTTGTTTGCAGTCAAGGCAAATGGAATTTTAAATGAGCCCTGGTGTGTCGCTCTTAAGTTCATTGCTCGAGCTTCTGAAGGAACATGTTGCGGTCCACTCAATACATGTCAAAGATGACAATAAAAGACAAGAGGCATGCATATTTACAACTTGCTGCTAACCAGGGGGACAAAATGCGACTTTTAGGTCAAATGCCCCCGGGGATGTTCAATTTGGAAATTGACCAACATTTCAGAGAGGAAAACGGTGGTCAGTGATCATGTGTCAGTTCAGTTCAGTTCAGTGAAAATCAAAGGGCCAACTTTACATGAAGGCTTTGCTTTGTCTTTGACTTTTTTGTTACTTTTTTTTTGCATCACTTATTCCAAAAGAAGGACCAGAAGGGGTTTTAAAATAAGAAGAGAAAACAAGTAGCCACACATGTCGTAAAAATAAAAAGGAATATTGTGTCAGGGTTGAGGAAGGTGAGGACCCAAACGCAGGGAAGCCAGGCAGGGGTAACTTAAAGGGCATTTATTAAACAGAAAACTAAGGCAAACAAGGAACTTGGAAAAACTTAACGACAGGAAACCAACTACAGGGAGAGGCGACAGGAACTGGCGACAGGAACTGGCAACAGGGAAAGGCAACCGGGACAAGCGACAGGGACAAGCGACAGGGACAAGCGACAGTGAAAATGCCAATGAACCAACAAGAACTGAAAGCAACCAGGGAACTAAATACACACAAATTGACGAGACAACGAGGAGCACCTGGACAAGACATGGAGGGTTGGAAGGACCGGATTGGTTGACACTCGGGCTTGGGTAAACGAGCACAGGTGGACACAATAGACAAGACGAGACAAGACACATATACAAGGCCAAAACATGAAACCAAATACTAAACCAAAAATAACAAATACAAATCATGACAGTACCCCCCCCTTAAGGGACGGATCCCAGACGTCCCAAACACAAACAAAAGAAAATTGTCCAAAATCAGGGTGGGCGGAAGGGGGCCAGGAGGCGGGACCACAGTCCGCAATCAAGGCTGGTCAGGCGGGCGTCCGGGAAGCCAGACCAGCGAGTCCAGCCGTGGCCCTTCAGGCGGCCGTCCGGGAAACCAGACCAGGGAGTCTAGCCGTGGCCATTCAGGCGGGCGTCCGGGAGGACAGACGCATAAGTCCAAGGGCGGCCATTCAGGCGGACGTCCAGGATGACCCGAACACCGCATGGAGTCCGCTGACGAGGCTGAGACGAGACGCGGCGGCTGGACGCCGGATGCAGCCGAGACCGGAGCTTGGAGCAGCGACGGGGCGGGCGCAGCCGAGGCAGGCACTTGGAGCGGCGGCTGGTCGTCGAGCCCCGCCGAGACAGGAACGTGGAGCGGCGGCCGGTCGTCGAACGCCGCCGAGAATGGAACGTGGAGCGGCGGCTGGTCGTCGAACCCCGCCGAGACAGGAACGTGGAACGGCGGCTGGTCGTCGAACCCCGCCGAGACAGGAACGTAGAGCGGCGGCTGGTCGTTGAACGCCGCCGAGACTGGAACGTGGAGCGGCGGCGCTTCGTCGGGCGCCGCTGTGGCAGAGACGAGAAGCGACGGCGGGTCGTCATCCACCGCCCAGGCAGGAAACTGGAGCGCCGGCGGATCGTCGAGTCCCGCCGAAAAAGGAGCTTGGGGCGACGGCGGATCGTCGAGCACCGCCGAGGCAGCGACGGGAAGCGACGGCGTGTCCTCGGGCGCCGCCGGGACAGGGAAGTGGGGTGGCGGCGGGCCGTCTGGCACCGCCGAGGCAGGGATTTGGAGCGGCGGCGGGCCGGGCGCATCAGAGGCCGGGACTTGGAGCGGCGGCGGGCCGGGCGCAGCGGGGACAGGGACTGGTGGCGGACGCAGAACGTGCTCCGCCGGAACAGGGACTTGTGGCGGACGCAGAACGTGCTCAGCCGGAACAGGGACTTGTGGCGGACGCGTGGTGTGCTCCGCCGGAACCGGGACTGGTGGCGGACGCAGGACGTGCTCCGCCGGAACAGGGACTTGTGGCAGACGCAGGACGTGCTCCGCCGGAAGAGGGACTTGTGGCGGACGCAGGGCATGCTCCGCCGGAACAGGGACTGGTGGCGGACACAGGGCGTGCTCCGCCGAAACAGGGACTTGTGGCGGACGCAGGACGTGCTCCGCCGGTACAGGGACTGGTGGCGGACGCAGGGCGTGCTCCGCCGGACCAGGGACTTGTGGCGGACGCAGGGCGTGCTCCGCCGGAACAGGGACTTGTGGCGGACGCGTGGCGTGCTCCGCCGGAACCGGGACTGGTGGCGGACGCAGGACGTGCTCCGCCGGAACAGGGACTTGTGGCGGACGCAGGACGTGCTCCGCCGGAAGAGGGACTTGTGGCGGACGCAGGGCATGCTCCGCCGGAACAGGGACTGGTGGCGGAAGCAGGACGTGCTCCGCCGGAACAGGGACTGGTGGCGGACGCAGGACGTGCTCCGCCGGAACAGGGACTGGTGGCGGACGCAGGGCGTGCTCCGCCGGACCAGGGACTTGTGGCGGACGCAGGGCGTGCTCCGCCGGAACAGGGACTGGTGGCGGACGCAGAACGTGCTCCGCCGGAATAGGGACTTGTGGCGGACGCAGAACGTGCTCCGCCGGAACAGGGACTTGTGGCGGACGCGTGGCGTGCTCCGCCGGGACTGGTGGCGGACGCAGGACGTGCTCCGCCGGAACAGGGACTTGTGGCGGACGCAGGACGTGCTCCGCCGGAACAGGGACTTGAAGCGCTGGCGAGGCGCCGGAACGGGGGTCAGCAGCTCTCGGGAGGCCAGAACGGGCCCCAGCAGCTCGGGGGGAACCGGGACGGGGCTTATCAGCTGGCGGGGAGCCGGAACGGGACTCATCCGCTGGCGGGGAGCCGGAACGGGGCTCATCCGCTGGCGGGGAGCCGGGACGGGGCTCATCCGCTGGCGGGGAGCCGGGACGGGGCTCAGCAGCTGGCGGGGAGCCGGGACGGGGCTCAGCAGCTGGGGAGGAGCCGGAACAGGGTTCAGCAGCTGGCGGTGAGCCCGAGTGGGACTCTGGAGGCTGCGTGGTTTGCTGCAGCTGGCGAGGAGCCGGGACGGGACGCTGCAGCTGGCGAGGAGCCGGGACGGGACGCTGCAGCTGGCGAGGAGCCGGGACGGGAGGCTCCAGCTGGCGAGGAGCCGGGACGGGAGGCCCCAGCTGGCGAGGAGCCGGGACGGGAGGCCCCAGCTGGCGAGGAGCCGGGACGGGAGGCCCCAGCTGGCGAGGAGCCGGGACGGGAGGCCGCAGCTGGCGAGGAGCCGGGACGGGAGGCTGCAGCTGGCAAGGAGCCGGGACGGGAGGCTGCAGCTGGCAAGGAGCCGGGACGGGACGCTGCAGCTGGCGCGGAGCCGGGACGGGACGCTGCAGCTGGCGAGGAGCCGGGACGGGACGCTGCAGCTGGCGAGGAGCCGGGACGGGACGCTGCAGCTGGCGAGGAGCCGGGACGGGACGCTGCAGCTGGCGAGGAGCCGGGGCGGGACGCTGCAGCTGGCGAGGAGCCGGGACGGGACGCTGCAGCTGGCGAGGAGCCGGGACGGGACGCTGCAGCTGGCGAGGGGCCGGCACTGGAGGCTGCAGCTCGTGAGGAGCTGGGTCGGGGGCCGGATCCCTATCAGCCTGCCGCCATAGGGATTCAGGGGAACGGGAGACGCGAAGGACACGAGGGACCGGGACTACAGGGGCTGGTGAACGTGCGCTACAAAACGTGGGTCGAACGGAAGGTGGTGCAGAAACCGACTGTGGACGAGGTACAGAAACAGACGGACGAAGTGAACCAAGTGAATTGGAAAAACGTGACTCAGGGTGTAAAAAGTGGGTGCTATTACGAGAGGTGGCAGATCCTTTACTCGGGCGCCGTCGTTGACCACCTCGCGGAGGTCCAGGATAGATGGCCAACCGGGTGCCCAAGTAAAGGTCTGATGGGTGTGATTCAGGTGTGGACTCAAAGGACTCGAAAGGAAACCGTGACAAAAACTGACTGGGAGAAGAAAACTCATGAGAAAAATCAAAATCTGGGTCAAACTCGGAATCAGACAACTGAAAATAGGGGTCATCATCTAAATCTGAATTAACAAAAACATGGGGGGACAAAATGGTGTCGTAATCAAAGATGTTAACACAAGACGAAGAAGAGTGGCAAACTGGCTTGGCGGAACATATGGAACTCACACGAAGGGGTTGGTCGGCAGGCTGAGGGGGGTACCAGCTTGGGCGGCGACGGCGAACTCGTCGCCGTGAGCTTCCTGCTGGGTCCAGTATTGGTTGGTTCATTCTGTCAGGGTTGAGGAAGGTGAGGACCCAAACGCAGGGAAGCCAGGCAGGGGTAACTTAAAGGGCATTTATTAAACAGAAAACTAAGGCAAACAAGGAACTTGGAAAAACTTAACGACAGGAAACCAACTACAGGGAGAGGCGACAGGAACTGGCGACAGGAACTGGCAACAGGGAAAGGCAACCGGGACAAGCGACAGGGACAAGCGACAGGGACAAGCGACAGTGAAAATGCCAATGAACCAACAAGAACTGAAAGCAACCAGGGAACTAAATACACACAAATTGACGAGACAACGAGGAGCACCTGGACAAGACATGGAGGGTTGGAAGGACCGGATTGGTTGACACTCGGGCTTGGGTAAACGAGCACAGGTGGACACAATAGACAAGACGAGACAAGACACATATACAAGGCCAAAACATGAAACCAAATACTAAACCAAAAATAACAAATACAAATCATGACATATTGAACACAAAAAATAAAGTCTCAGTAAACTGTAATAAGTCCGGTAAGCAAGGGACTAAAATTAAGATGGATTGGTACCCCGGCCCACTCAAAATACTGCTCATTGCCACATCCATAGCGCAAAGTGACTTTGAGCACACCCCCTTAGCAGTGCTTTGACCTGTCATCTATAGGGATTTTGGGGCTTTACTAAACTAAACCAAAAAAAAAAAATGACCATCAACCAACACTACTGCCAGATAATGTCACACCACCATGTGTTCACACGGAAATACTAACACACATACAGTACACACTCATACACGCACGCACAGTGTAGTGGCATGCAGATGTAAAGTAGGACTCCCACAGCTTAGCTTTAGGCAAGTGTCACAAAGTCATTGAAAAGGAAGGCAAGGGCTCTACTTTAGGTGATCTGTCATGCACACACTGAAGGCTACAGTCAGAGTATTGCCAGGCACACCATCCTGAGGGTGTCTGGCGTGTGTGCGTGGGAGTGGGTGTGCGTGTGTCGGTCAGTGTGCTCGCGGTGTCACCAAAGCCAAAGTAATCAACACGAGGCAGAGTGAGTGAACCTGGCATTGTGTTGGCAGGCCATTTGGGATCCCTTCCTGCTCCTCCTAGCTTCCTCCTCCTTGCACCCCTGAAGTGCAGTTAATCCTTAAAGCTCTACCCCCGTTTAAAGACAGGGACATCACGCAAACCTGCCTGGATGCATCACACTCGCTCACACGCACACACGCAGCCTGCTGCAAACCGAGTTAAGAAAGAGAGCAGCGCGGCGGGGGGCTAAGCTATGATGTGGGGGCAGCAGCGGGTCAAATATCTGTCTGCTTATTTTCAATTGGTCCCCAGCAGCAAACAACGTCCGTGACAAGCTTTGGATGACGACATAGGTACGAGAAAGGACACGTGAGCAGCTGCATGATCGGCTCGTGCAAACGCTTACTGGAATGTCTGTGAGTCATTTTTACACTCAAGACTTGAATATGCCTATTATTGGAGAAGTCATACGTGTAGAAACATTTAATCGAATGTTCATATTACTCTTCACGCAGCCCAATGTAGTCACGTTGTAATCGACACCGCCCACTTAGATCAGAAGCTATTGTATTGCTGCATGTGCTGCACTCGGGGAAATGGAAAAGCAGATACCCCACTTAACGCTTGAAAGGTCATACCATGAAATGTTCTGGGTGAAATTAAATTAAAAAAAAATGCTGATGACATCAGTAAAGTGTTGCATAGCTACAGAGATGGGAAGTAAGGTGTTGTTCCATTACATGTATTAAAATAAATTACAATTATCTTTATCTTTGTCTTTGATTAGAGTGCAAAGTAGCTTTACTTTTTACTTATAGGTACTTTAATATTTCTGTAAAGAAACACTATTTTAACCCAGTTACATTCAGCTACATTACATTGAACTACTTTTATTTTTATCTATTATTGACTGCTTGTTTTGGTTTGTCAGAGAATTATGTCACATGACTGTGTTTCACCAGTCAGACTCAACTACTACTGACGTTTAACTTCATTTGACCAATCAAACGGCGCCAGGTTGTCACATGACCACACAACTAGTAACTGCTGCCTCACCAAGGAAGCAATGATTTTCTTGTGGGTAAATAGGGCAACATTTGGGTTATTTTATGAGGATTTCTTTTTATCTGACATTGTTTGGCAATGTATAGATTCATGTTCCCATTTTATATTTTTGTCTATTCAGTGTTCATGCTCTGATTACATTTCCTTGAAATTTCCTTGAAATTAGCATTCAAATGAAATTTAGTTGAATCTGTGCAAAAAAGAAATGGGAAACAGTGTAAACCAAGCTCAATATAAAAAATTCCATCCCCTGTGTTTTTTTAAAATATATTTTTATTAATTAAAGTTTTAAAAAAGAAAAATGTATATCAAAGATCCGCTCCAGTCCTGTAGGCGTCGGTCGTTAAGGCACATTATTAGTATCACAAATGACCGAAAGGTGAAGCAAAAATGTCATGGATGTCGGTAGATTACACTTTATTTATTTATTTATTTTGAATATATTATTCAAACAAACAAACCAGAAAATTGCACACAAACAATCAAAGCAATAAGGCATGCTGTAATTTCCCTCGGCCTCATCCTTGGGCTTGTTGGAGGAACTTGTGTTTTACGTAAAATCTAATTTTTTTCTCTGTCACGCGGCTCTATGGTTAGACTATTCGACTTCACCCTGCATGTTGTTTCTTGTTGCTAAGAACATCCAGTTAGTGGAATGTGAGTAGCAAGAAGTAGTGAGGTACACTTCTCCATTATTACGTAAAAAGAGAAGTGGAGTTTACAGTATGTTGGGAAGGAAATTGATGAATGACTCGCAGCTGAAATGAACTGTGTCATGCAAGCATCAGGTTCTTTTTTTTGCTCTAAAACCATTTCTTCTGTCCAAGTAGAAACAATGGGGAGGCAGTGCACATTCAAAGATGCTGATCTTGCAGTAATACAAGTTGATGTAGTAGGAAAATAACTATGAGTCATGATGAAGTAACGTTTCTGCTGAGAAGAGAATGGAACAATCTGCTGTGTCATGTTAACACATTGCTATGCAGTTTTAATGTTTCAATTGTTTGATTGTTTGAACCCTAAAAATAGAAAGTTGTTGAGGTTATGCACCTTTAAAGTTGGTTAATCATGTTGTAATGTGTGTAAAATTAAATTCAGTTAATTTTTGTTTTTAGCACAAGATTGTTCATTTTTATTAGTTGTATTTTTTGAAAATGCTTCGCTTTCTTTTAAATTTTGCTATGATTTGTTATGTTTATATTTTTTCATATATGAGCATTTGTCGAGTGAAAAAAAAGATCACTAAGGAAGTAATGGCATTGGGTTTTTAAGTATTGTAGCATAAACTATCATTCCCAAATGACTTCTTCTGTATGGCCAAACAGTAATATTGAGATAAATAATGTAAACGAGAATTTTGGACATTAAAGCTTGGACCGCTACTGACTGTAAATATGAATCCATAATGAAAATAGAATATGAAAAAAAGAATCTGTCAAATTAGAGTCCATATTGTTTTAGTGATTTATTGTTTAATGTTATTACAATATTGTTTTTACCTGTGTTTGTTTTCTTCATGTCTTATTTCTATTTCATGTACAGCACTTGTATGAATCTGTGGTTGTTTGAAAGTGCTCTATAAATAAAGTTGAGTTGGCTTTTAAGAAAATGTTAGATGGATTTTTACTCACGTAATATTTTACAAGGTAACTTTAACTTTTTCCAAAGTTATTTTCTGTCAAGACACTTTTACTCAACCATCGTTTGTCAGGCACTTTACAAGACCGATTGTATTTTTCCTTCGGCTTTGTATGTTCATTTGCAATGATCGTGTTTTACCTGTGGAGGGCGTCGTTGTAATTGCACGCGATATCTCGTTGCTGAGCGAACAACCCGAAGAAGAAAGCGAGTGGTGTACTTCCGGATTAATGCTGACGCGTCCCTCTTGAGCTCTCCTAGCGACGTGTCAGTCCTCTTGTATCTGCAGCCGAGCAGTCAGACGGGACTCTCAGTGACTCCTCGCAGTTATGGCGCCTAAAGTCAACAATAAACAGCTGTCAGAGGAAGACCTTCTCCTCCAAGACTTCAGCAGAAACCTCTCGACAAAGTCCACCGCTCTCTTCTACGCGAATGCTCTCATTGTTTCTGCCATCCCCATCTGTGAGTACTTCGCTGCTGCTAATTGCTAAGTGCAAGTCTGCCACGCTGTCAAACATCACGAATCAATGAAAAGAAAAACATCGCATACGGTGTTTGAACTATAATGAAGGCTGTTTGTAATCAGCCACAAAATAAATCTAACGTTGTGATGAGCTAACGTTAGCATAACTGTGTTACTTCAGGTAGGCTTTTCCATAAAAAGGCAGCTCACTATAGGTCGTAATTAGAATGACATATTTGATTTGGTTCCTGTGTGTCTCTAGGGTTGTTCTGGAGGATTTGGCACATGGACCTGGTCCAGTCTGCTTTCCTGTACACTGTGATGACTCTTGCCAGCACCTACCTGGTTGCTTTCGCGTACAAGAACGTCAAGTTTGTTCTCAAGCACAAGTAAGATGGGTGTCCACAATGTCTGGACACAGCTGAAATTTTATACATATTGATTACTGTATTAAATAAATATACTGTCTTTGTTATTTGTGTACGTCCTGCAGGTTTTTGAAGCACATAACACTAAACAGTGCACTTTGGAATGTATAATTTCCTCACATAGTGGATAAAGATATTTGTTCAACTGTTGAGAGTGCTTGGTGTCTATTTGGAGTAAGGCATTTTTCAGCACACATGCTTCTTGATTATAATTCTCTAACCACATTGTAAACATGAGCTTTACAGGTGCCACTTCTGCTATGAGGCATTTGGTGATTATTTGAGGAAATACAGTTTCTCTGTCAAAGTTCTCAAACTTGATATGTTGTGATTGCTTGGGTTGTTTTGCTGAAATAAACCATCAGCTACAGTTATTGTTCCAGAATTATCTTGTCTTATTTCAAACAGTCCTTCTCATGAATTCTTGTCAAAACTCTTTTCTTTCCCATTCCATCCAGAGTTGCTCAAAAACGCGAGGATGCTGTTTCCAAGGAGGTGACCAGGAAGCTGTCCGAGGCCGACAATCGCAAGATGTCCCGCAAGGAGAAAGACGAGAGGTGACAAACATATACATTTATATAGATAGAGATACATTTTCATACTCGCGAACGTATATACACAGTAAACGACACCGCAGACAATATTGTCCCCATTTCACACGAGTTAAGCCACTGTTTTCTGTTGGCTCAGAATCCTCTGGAAGAAGAATGAGGTCGCTGACTACGAGGCCACCACGTTCTCTATCTTCTACAACAACACCCTCTTCCTGGTGCTCGTCATTGTTGCCTCCTTCTTCCTGCTCAAGAACTTAAACCCTGCCGTGTATCCTTTATTATCATCCCACACAAACAGTTGAATAAAAGTGTTCCTTGTGCAACAAGCAAAAAGGTAGCTTTTGCCTTAACACACGTTTTCCCTCCCAGCAACTACATCTTGTCAATTGGTGCCTCCTCCGGACTCATCGCTCTGCTGTCCACTGGATCAAAGTAGATAAAGATGATGCAGATGGTGTTAAGGGGACGAGAAAGGTTGGGATGTTTGGGGTTGTGTACTTTTCACTAAAGTTGGGAATGGAGAACAATGTCACATTTCAACTTCATGAAATTCATGATCAAAAATCTGGAGGCTCTTACTCTCTGTGTATCTTTTTTGTAACAATAAAAAAATAAGCCATAATATTTGCTCATTGTTTTAATTGATAAATTTCTTCACTTGGTTGGATTGCTTATTTTGATCACAAATCCTCTACTTTATGACTACAAAAAATGACAAGACAATTTGTTTCTACTTGCAATGCCATTTATTCTGGACCTCATTATTTACAGATAAATGTTCTGCAGAGGAAATAACGCTTATGGTTTGCATGTGGCCTCAACTAAAAATAGGTTCCCATCCACAGTTGGTGATGTATTTTCCATCTAAAAAAGAATGGAAATTTGTAATTCAAACTAAAATCAAATCAACACAGAGTCCATTCGACTACTGTAACTGATATACTTCTGACCTTTGACCCCCTCACACATATTGAAATGAAACTCATCCTCCTGCGGTGGGGGGGGGGGGCTCTCATCAAGGCACACCGTTTAGTGGTAAAACTTACACACGAAAACACTGTTAAGTCGTCTTTCCACACACAGGGGAGGACACATTGCCCATCACAGCAATTCACATGACAGCACATCATCGGGTGAATTTATCAGCTTCACTGTTGGGTTATTATATTGTCAAATGGTGCATTTGGTTCCAAATTGGTTCACGAATTGTTGCGTGGACCCTGGGGATCCACTGACTACAGTTGGAGGACCACTGTTATAGAGCCCAAGATGTTGCCAGATTTATCTAGCGCTTTAATCCCCACAAGAACGACCACCAGCCCAGAGGTGACAATTCAGTCAGTTGAACTTGTTGAATCCTTTGTTCTGACACTCGGACAAATGAAATATCACCATGAGCTGTTTTGTTGTTCAAAATAAAATGTCCTTCAGAATATGACAATGAGTGACTCAACAATGCAACTTAAAAAACATTATTTACATCGTATTATTATATTAACCAATAACCATATACAGTAGAGTACAGTTTGGAAATGTACGAGGCTTCTGGATGTTTGTTAAAATGTTACAAGGCATACCCTAGAAGTCTATGTAACGTACATGAAAATAAACTTGTTAAACTACAGCTCTAAATGGCACACGCGTACCCTAGAAGGAAAACTTTTACAGTAGATCATGTTAAAATACTTGTGCTGGTAGCCATTTTTACATGAAATATAAATTATAACGCCAATAGCCATGTCTTCTCCAACCACTTAGCAATGCTGATTTCGATCATCGGTAGAGGCTTTAACAGAGAAGATGTATGAAAATAAATGCACCGTGAGGGAAGGAGGCGCACTTTTCTTCTCCTGCCATTCAGTTCCTACACTAACCACCAGGGAGCGACATCTTCCCATCGGGCCAACGGAAACACGACATTCTTCTACACAAATTTTAGAGAGGTGGTAGTGGTTTAATAAAGCAGTAATGCACTTGATTTTAATTGTGTGCTTTATTTTTTTTATTATTTTTATGAACTGAAGCAGCTGAGAAAACATGCATCTATTAATTTCTATTATGTTTATATTGAGCCTTTATAGCCATTTTATGTAGGCTTTGACTCAAGGTACTTGCTAGGTAGATAATTAGGGATTAGCTTTTTTTAAACCGCATCTTTGTTGTCTCCATTATTACATTTTTCTCTGTGTGCGCGCATGTCAGTGTGTGTATTGCATTCTAAACAACGTTGATTTTGCTAAAATGAGCCAAGCAGATTTGAGGGTATGAGTGATTTGGCAGCATACAAGTGGGTAGTATGACACTCAAATAAAAGCCCCTTTCACACTGCCATAAAGAGACACAAAAAGTCACTCCACTAAAGTCCCTCTTCTGCACAAGTCGGAGCGGCTGCACAAAGGTGTTCCATGAACATTCAATTTTGAAAGCAGCATCAGAGCCATAAACGAGATCGAACGTGAAGCTCTAACACTCGACACTGACTTTAGCCAACTGTCATGTATTATTTGCTGTTCAAAAAGGGTTTTTTTTCCTTACTCACACACGGTGCAAAAAAAGTCAACATCTCCCTGTTCAAATGTTGTTTTGTGTTATAAAGTGAAAAATTTGACCAAGAAAAAAAACATTTAAAAAACTAATCAGAATTAACCAATCAAATTCAAACTCATGTTAAATGGAGTCAGCACATACCTTACCTGGCACCTTTTATAGATAACCCCACAAAGGTTCAGATGTTAGTAGGATTTTCCTGACTTTTTCTTTTCCTTCTTTTTTTTTTTTTTTGGTTTCTAGCAGAAGCCCTGACGGTTTTGTGGTAATACTGACTACTATATGGAATGGTTGATAATTTCCTCCACCTTGGCTAAGGCTTCAGTTCCAGATAAGAAAAAAAAACAGCCCTAAAGCCTGATCATTAAAACTTCACATTTGAACAGGGGTGTGAAGACGTCTTATATCTACTGTAGATATCCTGCTTTGCTGAGTTTTGCGTGAAAGGCAAAGATTGCTAAATGCTTTTTGTGTTCTGATTTGAATGCTGCTCATTTGTGGCAACTATGTGTGAAAGAGGCTTAACCTGCTCCCTTACTGTACTTAGAAGTTGCTCTCAAGCAAGGCACTTTTTCTTGAAACACTCGTGATGTGCCACTCGTCATGTAGAAGTCGCCGAGAGCAGGGGTGGACAAAGTATGGCAAGCGGAACACATACTGTAGAACCCACAGTTGTCTTTAATCCAACCCATTGACCATTTACAGTACACGATCGAGACTCTTGTAATATTTGTTGCTTTTATTTAGTTGTGCCGCTGGGAAAATTGTTTCAGTGAAATACATTAATTAATTCTTTAAATTAATTAATTTCATTCAATCTTAATAAGAACACCGGAGCTGTGCGGTTGTGATTTAGCGACTGTGATTTGTTCCTAATTGTCCAGCTCTATCGCAATTGGCAACGTCACTCGGTGTGCGTCGGGCCTAAAAAACTCAAAAGTGGCTCCTTGCGCACAAAAGTTTGCCCACCCTTGCTCTAGACATACTGTACTTAACAGGGTGCGCCACATGTCCAGACGGATGCTAAACAGGCCACGCTGACTAAGCTAAACTAGAAGCGTCAAAGAGAGGCTTATCAGGGTGGCACCTGATGTTAGCCTCGAGGAACCGAGCAGGACGGCTCACACAGACCGGGTCATGCAATGCGGGGACTGTGCCAGTCTGAGGTGGGCCGCAGCAGGTCCATGAGAGCGGTATTACAAGTCCGTAGCAGTCTTAACCTCTTGGTGGTCCTACAAGCAAGCTCTAGGAGCGGTAGTCCTTCTTACTGTATGGCCTGTTTCCCAGAATGTGGTCGATTTCAGACACCACGTGAGACGTCATCTTGGGAAGGACCTGGAAGCAAGACACAAGAAAAACTGATAATGGTCGGATGTGCGAAATATACAGAAATAAAGTTTGATTCAAGGGAGGCCTGTTGACGAGATGTAATATTTTGAATAATATTTCGGAGGCCAACCTGTTGATGTGCATGCATATATCTATGATTACGACAACAGGAAAATGCAGAACAGTGGACTAGTGGTTAGAACAACTTTCTGCGGTTGTCCGGCCTTCCTGTGTGGAGTTTTTTTGTAGTGTGGTGGGGGATTTTCCTGTATTTCATTTTAATATAAATTGTATGTTTAATACGCAGCAGTGATTTAAAGACAAGCCTCCCTCTATTTTCAATTTGCTTTTTTCTAGTCATGGCCATAGGGGAGCTGAAGCCAGTCGCAGTCGACATGTGAGGTACTACAATTGTGTAACTTCACCATGCGTGCATGTATTTGTGTTCTCACCTGTATGGCCCCAAGGTTCTCTGTGAGCTGCTCGGGGTTGGATGTTCCTAACAGGACTGAACTCACACCTTCATTCCTTAAGCACCAGGCTGCAGACAAAGGACGAGGTGAAAACATGAGCTGTTGCCGCAACCGCAGTTGCTTCCCATTAGGTGGCACACTTTTACTACAAAAGTTTTGTAACATGTTTAAAAGAACTTTATTAAAACATATAGTAGTAGTTTTTACACCCTGAATATTCATTGTGCGCGTCCTTCTGGTGTGTGTGCCTTGACTGCCAGGAGGCAGTATATTTTAGACTTTCCAATACAAATGAATAAAATGGTCAAAACTGCTCAATCAGTTGCATTAATATTTGTTATTTTCCCCAGAGGATAAAGAATATATGCCTTTGGGTATTAATATATTTTTAGTCTGCATGTATTACTGCACCATTTTTGTTCAAAAATCCTTTGTAAAGCATTATAAGAACACAAGATAAATGCTAGTTTGCTTTCTCCATCTTTTGTGCTTAGCATTGTGTGTTAGCATTATGCTAACAGACTTTCTTATGAGGCAAACTATGCAGTTTGATTAAATACACAATGTGTAATTGTCTTGTTTAGTCAGCTGTGAGTGGCAAT
Source organism: Idiotropiscis lumnitzeri (assembly GCF_059441095.1). Classification (NCBI taxonomy): domain Eukaryota; kingdom Metazoa; phylum Chordata; class Actinopteri; order Syngnathiformes; family Syngnathidae; genus Idiotropiscis; species Idiotropiscis lumnitzeri. The sequence goes on along the minus strand of NC_142397.1, from coordinate 11,607,815 downwards.
TAAGAATTTAAGGCATTGTCACTGTACGTCTTTGACTTTTTCTATATTTGACAACACATGCATGTGTCAAGTGTGGGCATTCTTGTTTTGCATGGAGCCTTTAGCAGAGTCAAGATGACAAGTCTCGCTTACCCACAGCCAGTTGAGGTAGCGTGCAGGCCAGTTTCTCTGCTATGTGGTTGAGCTCTTTCAGCTTGGCTTGCTGCTTTCGTCCATCTTCGCTCACTATTTTTTCTTTAAGCCATTGATACGACTGGCATAGCGAGGAAATGGAAAAGCAAAAACGTATTAAATGTGAGTTGACCTTTGTGTGTGCATTTCACGAGCTGGATGAAAAAAGGAAAAACTGTGACAAATACCATGGAAACAATTGCCATGGAAAAAATCTAGTTAGTGTGCATACCTTCATGGAAGCCCTGGAAGATTCAGGAATGCCATTCTCATATTTCCCTGTGATGATGCCGCACGCCAACGGTGACCAAGTCATCGCTCCAACTCCTGCAGAAGGCAAACAAGACTATTTATGTTAACAGGAAAAAAAATAAAGTGGAAAGTAGAAAATGTGAAAGGATGACAGCAAAGACTCCTTTCCTATCTTGTGATAAAGTTCAGGCAGTTGCACTTCCACTTTTTCCCTCTGGAAGAGATGGTACTCCGCCTGCTCACACACTGGAGGGATCAGATTAAACTGTCTTGCCACTGAGTACGCCTCCTGCAAGAACAAAGACGGACCAAGATTTGGGAAGCCAGATGGATTCATTAGTCTGCTTCTTTGTCACTATAGAAGAGAGGAGGGAAAAGAACCAGAGGAGGACAGACACTGATGGGAGAGACTTAAAGACGAATGTGAGGAGGCTCGTCAAATGGTGGCAATCAAGCATTCATTCAAATGTTAATTAAAGACAGCAAATCAATTTTCCATCTTGTTGTGACTCCATTTGAGTAGAATTTGAATTTTGGTTAACAATGGCTATTTTTAAAATGCCATTCATTGCAACCGGCTCCATTGCAAATATGTTGTCATTTCTGTTTCTTTTATTTTTATTCTGCTTACCATGATCTCCATGGCTGTCCACCGAGATGTTCCCCAGTACATTGCCATGCCTTGGTTGATCACATAAGTCATGGCCCGGACGATCTCTGTTGGATACACGCAAACCATTAGCAAGTTGCAGCATTTTTTTAAAATGTGTTTTTTGTGTTTTAAATTCTTTTTTTTTTAATTCCTCATGGATGGCTTCTCAACATAGAAAAGAAAAAATATTGCGCTTGGATGATTGTTTTTTTTCTACTTTGTGAAAAAATATTTTGTAAAAAAAAAATGTTTGGGCTGCTATGTGTGTGCAGTAATATTTTAAATTTTGAGGGGGGGGTTTAAAATCAATTAATTCATCGCTGATGTTTTTTGGTTTTTTTTATGTACAGGCTATCCGGTTTTTAATTTTGGTGTATTTTTTATTTTGTAATGGATGTGTTTTATGTATGTTATATGTTCTATGTATGAGTTATATGTTGGGCCCACACATAGATGGGCACTTGCTGGTCCGTCCCACATCCACCATCCGCGACCTGGGCACCCTTCCGTCCTTACACTTTTATCCTTATTCATAAAAATAATCACCCTCCATCGCCGACCGTCTTTGTCCTTTGAAAGCTGGGACTGTGTTAAGTGTCTACAAATAGCTCCTCTCCCAAAAAATGATAAGTCAACGACAGATGAATACAGACGGGAGAGCGCTCTCATCCACAGCAGCATTTTTGAATGTATTTTTCTGACAAGTCATTACCGATCCCAATCTACCAAGCTAACAATGTCATGCAGTGAAGCTTATGTTCAAGCCTACCACAGCTCTAATGATGCAATTAGCCTCAAACTGTGCTCACAGCGCGTGCCAACAAAAAACTCAAACTTGGGACTGTCATTAAGGCCGTTCATCATCACCCCGGCCTCACTCTAATTACACCGCAATCTCCCTCCGTGATAGCGTCACATTTATTTCCTTGCTTCTAGGTGGTTTTGTAAATATATATAGATAGACACCCTTTATTTTTGTAAATTACTATATTGTCACTTTTTGGGTTTTTGGACTTTTGGGGGACTTTTCACTGTGTTGCACTTTGGAAGGGCTGCACAATAAACATCACTGTTGCACATATTCTGGCTACGCCATTTGTTTTGGAGGAGGTCGAAAAGGAACCCGCGACATTTGTCCTCATGAACTTCACATGCATGTCAGTGAGAGGAAGTCAGAAAACGAGGATGAGTGCAACCTGCATACTCCACACAAGAAGGGCAGAGTTCGGATTTGAACTGACGACCTCACAATTGCGAGGTAGACGAGCTAACCACTCGTTCATCCTGTACCCATTATGCACTATGTGAAGTTTAAATGCATCAGTGACTTGTTTTATTTTTAAAATTGGAAAAATATTTGACATTTTTTCACATCTAAATATGTGAAATTTGATAAATAGAAAAATAGATAAATAAATAAATAAAACTATAGAGGATGAGTGATTAGCACATCCGCCTCTGAGTTAAAAGAAATTGTGGTTTGAATCCTGGCTCCGGGCTTCATTTGGATATAAGAACAAGAAAATATGCGTTGATGTAGATTTATAGACATCATAATAATGCAATTGTGGTTTCACGGACGTCTCAGACGCTTAGTGCCTCACCTTCCATAGGAGTGTTGCTATCAGGGCGGTTGGCAAAAACGACATCGACGTACTCCAACTGCATCCTCTGTAGAGAGCCTTTCAAACCTGAAGGGCACACGTGAGGGTTCAATTGGATGAACAAAAACGTCTTATATAAGCCAACTTTTAAATCCAACAAGTTGTAGTGTTTTATCCATACCTTCAATTATGTGCTTCCGAGACAGGCCTCTCTCTGTCTCTGCTCTGACGGCCCCCCCAAAAAAAAAAAAAAAAAGATGTACAAAGCTTTAATTTTCTTTTGCCAGATTATCAATACAAGGCAAAAGTTACTGTCCATTAAAAATGAGGAAACTGTTATAAACACATTGAAAATAAATTCTTACAAATAAAAAAGATTGTTGCGCTGTAGAGCTCCTCACTTACTTTCCTCCCCAGTAAAGTTTGGTTGTGATGACCAAGCTGGATCTCCTACAAAATAGCAAAACAGAAAATGAAAGGAACCTTGATAGACTGTTGCTGTATTGATTTTAAACTCAGTAGTAAATAACCTTCCGAATCAATATTGTGTCTTTCTGTCTGTCTCTACTTTAGTTATTCAAGTCTTCAAATCAGACTTTTTGCTGTCTACTGTCACTATTTTAAGTTTAGTTGCTTTGGCTTTCTTGTCATCACAATTTATTACATTTACACGCTGCTTGTTGTTTTTTTTGTTTCTCTTTTATGACGGAACGATGGACTGATTTTATATAGTATATAAAAGTGTTTTTATTACCTCCAGCACTTTTTCTTCATAATGGTTCCAAGAATCACTTCGGCCCTGCAAGACAGAAAATAATTCATACTGTGAAAATAAAGTCACAATCCAACGAGAATGAAGTTATATTATTCTGAGGATGACTTATCTGATGAACAGTTTCTTTACTTGCTGGATCTCGTCAAGGTAGTGATAAATAATAAAATACTTGGCAACTTGGCTTGATTTAAAAAAAATAATAATTAAAAATATTATTCTATTTCCTGAGGTATGAATCAGATCCAGAGATAAATAAAAGATGACACGTAAATCGCCAATTTCATATTCATCTTTCGATGTGAAACCCAAATGTTTTCAGTCAAAATTAAAGGATATGGATTAATAATGTCCCAAAATGATTGGAATGAAAACGATTTGGATTATTTAAGAAGCCAATCAGCACCATGGTAATCACTTACTTAGTATCCCAATGACACACATTACAGTGTTTATTGTTGAATAGCTATCTTTTTTATTTTTAAATAAATTCATCACAAAGACTGAAGAAAAAAACTCCATTTCATGACAATATGATGACAATATATCCAAAACTAGTGGCTGTGAGTTGGAAAAGCAGAGACGCACAACAACACCCACCTGCCGCCCGCATAGACTTCAGCTGTGTCGAAAAGGTTGACCCCACTTTCGTAGGCAATGGTCATCAGCTGCTCTGCAATCTGGTAACATAAGTTTCACCATGAGGACTAAAAACTCCATCTCAGGAAAAGAAAAAATAAGCAGCATGCCTAAATGTTTTTTTTTTGTTGTTTTTTTTTTAATGGTCACAAACAATAACGTTCTGTCATTTTACTTCATTGACTCAAATGGATGCTAGGAAGAAGTTTAAATGAGAACATTTTCAGTTTAATTTTCGACACCATGTTATGGCATTTATAATGCGCAACCTCCACATTTTTTGTGCCGGTTCTTATGCATTTCCATAGAAATAAGCGTTCCGAGTAATAAACAGTAACGAGTAAAACATTTCCTTGTGCTTAAGTCGCTGTATTTTACGAACAGTATTTTATTTGTTAAATTCAATATTACCATAAAAAAAATACTAGATGAAGGCTTCCATCAAAGATTTATAAGACAAATGTTCTTTGTGTGTATGCTTGTGAGCAGTGTTTTTACTCCAGGTCAAATGGATCAGCCCTAAAATTCAACATCTTCCCATTAAATAACTTCACGATGAAAGATGAAAACATAACAAGACCATAAAAATGGGTACTAAAAATATGATTCTAGCAAGCTATTATTGCAGCCAAACTGCTCCCATGCGACGTGGAGCTGCACAAGCTCCACTTGGAAAATCAATCGTGAGCCGATGATGAAATAGTCAGTGTGATGTCATCTCGCAGTCTCCACCTCAACTCTGGTCCTCACTTTTATCTGCTCTTCAAAAGCCTCAACAACACCCAGTCAACAGGAGAGCAAAAACAAAAAGAAATAGCCTTACATAGATGATGCAAGAGTTTATCTACTTCTTACGGGGGGGAACACAGCAGATGGTGAGAAATATGAGGAATGGGGCACAGTGAGGTCCGGCGGGCTAAAAATATCCGGATTTCACAAGGAACCAAACCGTTTGGCTCGTTCATAGTGTTCCAAAGTTTAATTTGGAAATTGAGGAAGGTGATCATGTTCCATGTGAACTATATGACAAGAATGAGAATCAATGGAAATTTACCGGAAACAGGAAATTAAATTGATATACAGTTGTAAACCTCTTCCATGTAGGCTTCCTCAAAGTCTGACTTCATTTTGCTGTACTGGAAGATTTATTTTATGTCAGTTCAATTTTGTGTGGCGTGTATCTGTGAATAGTACAAAATGTGACCTAAAAATATTGAAATAGTTCTTAGATTATTATTATTATTATTATTATTATTATTATTATTTTGATATTATTATTATTATTATTATTATTATTATATATTTTATTATTATTATTATTATTATTATTATCATTATTATTATTCATTATTATTATTATTATTCGTATTGTTATTATTATTATATTTATTATTATTATTATTATTATTATTATTATTATTATTATTATTATTATTGTATTTCTGACGCACCTCATTTGATGACTCAACACTCGAGAACCCCTTGTGAGTTTAATTGCAGAGAAGCTTCGTGTTTAGGTTGTTGCTATAGATGTTTTTCTCAGGTGGAGTGGGACCGTTTGATTTCAGAAATAAAACAAGTACATTTTCTTGGTTAATGCCAGAAACAAGGATACTCAAATTTCCCACATGCAACGTACGCAATACTGCCTTCATCACACTACACCACATGCATATACACACACGCACGCACACACACACGCATCCACGCACACACTCGTCTCTGTCTGCATCAGTGATAACAATTCTGCTCAAAAAAGAGTAAAAGAAAAACACATTAAATATTTAAGAACGCACACACGCACTTAGCCAACAGTGTCTTTAAGTTAATTCGGAATGTTTAAATGCTGTTAAGATAAGCCACATGTTAGACAAGCCTTTTGGGTTGCAGATATCCCATGATGGATTACAACAAGGCTCCAGCCTGATCGTCTACCTGCTGAGCAAGGGCTTTGATGTAAGCAGAGAAACAAATGATCTTTAATTAAAGGACAACAGTTTAGCCTACCACATTGAGCCAATGATCATCTATCACAATAAAATACGTTTCATTGCCAGCAGCTATTGTCTGACAAAGCCTGTGTATGTCCCTCCTTAAACCTAATCAGAACGGAGGCATCGTATCTATCGATTGACGTCAACAGGAATGTTGAACCAACAAAGCGAGCTTCCTAATGGCAAGAAAATTTTCACAACACCCCCCCCCCCCTTCTGATCTGAGTCAGCAAAGGCCCGATTCTTGAATGTCTCTGATAGATCATCCCGGCCCATTATCCAATGTGTGAGGCATCCAAGCATGCTGCTTCCGTCCCCTGGTTAGAACTCAAACTGTGAAAGTGACAAAATGTCACCAGTGACGTTGAACTGGCGAATAATGGCTGGGAGGAAGGCGTGTGATTCCATAGCACTATGTCTTCAGGGTAAGACAAATAATACAGTTGCATAAGTTTACTGTTTGTGTGTCCTTTGCATTGCACACGCTGTGTGAGCGTTCGTACGGAGATGAGGGTCGTGAGTTGACAGGAGCCCTGAGGGACAGTTGACATTGACACATATCAATGACAAAACAATGCTTAGGACATTGCAACACCATCATGTGAGTATTATCTCACATAGAGCCTCTGACAAGCTGTTTCTGTCTGGTGGCTAGTAGCACAATACAAATATTTCTAATACTCTCCTATATTTTTTATCAAGAAAAGGGCAAAGTGTCCATTTAGTTCCAAAACGGCATTTTTTTTCTTCAATAAAAACATGAACGATGAAGAAAGTGAATCATACCTCATCCGTTATCTGACCCCCAAAGGTCACCCATGTACCTGAAGAGAAAACAGAGACACAATTGCATTAAGGCTTTCGATGACGTCAGTTTGTGAGCTGTGGCATATATGCGAGGAAACTAACGAGGCTGTCGTGTTCTCGAGAGAAACTATTTATCCTTCGATTAATGAATACTATGTGTGAATGCCTATTAGCGCTTCATATTATTATAGCGATGTACAAAGAAGCTGTGTGTGACCGAGTGCCCCATATCTTGCAATGTGTATAATGAACGCGTATGTCAGAATGCGGGAAGCTGATTAGCAGGTAAACAAAGCTGATGGCATGCAAAAGGTTACGCCACCACAAGCAAACAGACAGCAAATTCCCTCACTGAATTATCAAAATAGCTCTGTTGTGGGCAAAAACACTTACTGAAAAATTGTTGCAGCAATCCAGGAATTTACAAAAAAAAATAAATAAAATGCGGCAGGAACACCTATTTATGACTGCTTCAAACCTTTAAATGCTCCATGGCTTTAGTGTCACTCGAGGGATTTTAAGGGCTGCTTGACAACAGATAAGGATGCTGGCCAGCAACTTCTTGGAGAGGTGACCTGCCACCATCCTATTTCATGCACTTTCATGTTTATTTTCGGGGGGGGAAAAAAGGTGCATTAACCATTTGCTCTTTTTCCCCTCGGGACCTTATATGCTTTTTTTAAGATTCACATAAAACAGCATAACTTGTGATTCATTATACAACTCCACTTTTAGCTATTAAGGCATTGTGGCATTTGTTTCTAGGCAGAATCTATTAGGCTCAATAATGACTACGGGATGAAAGCTGCTAAAGGGTCCAGCTCACCTGCAGCCCGAATGAGGACAAATGCAAGAGAAAATGCAAACACCATCTCACCATGTCGCTCGGTTTCCTTTCACACTCCCACACATAATAATTCTTATATGTCCATTGTTGACATCTGTTGCTCCACTGTCAACGAGGGATTGCAAGGCATAATAAAAAGGCAGTTCACCACATGCTCAACTTTATGACAACAGAAGCCATTAGTCCACACATGGGTTATAACAGATCCTCAGATGTTCAATTTAGTGCAACTTAGAGATGATGCCCTTGGAAGTGTTGTGGTAGTAGCATGAGTCCAGCTGCTTCTGCAGCAGTGCACAACATCGACTTCCCTATCATCACTGGCCAGGGGGGTTAATTTGAGAAATTGTTGAGATCAGTAACCATGGCAACTTCACATTATTTCACCTACTCTATGCCCATAGCCATTATGTGATTATAACTGTGTGTTTTTCGATAGTATATACATTTCTTTTCTACATTTTGCACATACCTGTGAAATGTGTCTTCTGAACAGCTTTCTGGTGATGTGCGTGTGTGGGGGTGCGTGTGTGTGTGTGTGTGTTCAGTCAGCCCTTTAAGCTGTTTCCAGTGCGGCAGATTTGTAATCACTGCTGCGGATGTCCAGTCGTGGCTTTGTGTCTGAGTGGGAGGCTCAGTGTGGGAGGAAAACCCTGCAGAGCCCGAGTGTAAAGGCCACTGCACATATGGGATCAAGAGAGTTTTTGCTATTTGATGGAAATTGAATCCCCGTGAATGTCAAACATTGCTTTTTCTCTGTTGACTGCGGGTGTGCTGGTGGATGTAAGTAAGGTTGCTATGCAACAATGGTAAATCTGATAACTTTGTGACACTTGTTGGTGAAACTGAGAAGCATTTAAAAGGCAAAAAGGCTGGCTTAAAATTGACGGCTGGTAGCTAACGTTGCAAAGTCGTCAGCACGAAACACACAACAACCTTTGGATTTATTGTCGGGTGTGTTGTACGGGTTTATCTACTGCACTGCCTCTTCAAAATTAAGTTTGGCACACTTTTGGTTGACTATTTTGGTTGTTGTTTGAAGTAGTTTTGAATTGCACATCATCCTAGGATCTCTTACCAATATTACATCCCACTTATAAAGATTAACGAAATAAAATATGTCTCATTAGATTTTGCAGATGAACCGAGCCAGTTGTTGCATTCAGAAAAGGTAGCGTGAAAGGGAACAATTTGTGGAGGAGAGAATTTGACAAGCCCAGTGAGCGAGAGGGTCCATTAGAGTCCAAGAGAAGCTGCAGTAACTCATCAGCGCAGGTGCGTTTGCTCACATTTTTTTTTTTGCACTGCAGGCGTTTTCATCCAGGGTAAAATATTGTACAGATTCATCAATCGATGGCACACATTAGTCAAAGCTCTGCTTTGTCTGTGACAAGTGGACATAATAATTGGACGAAAATAACAAGCTGATGTGCAAGCGCTGAAGGTTCTGATAATGCTAATCATGATTTTGTAAGCGTGTGTGTGGGTGTGTGTGTGTGTGTGTGTGAGCAGTCCCCAACCAATTCACTATTTGTTGATGTCACAGTGAAGCAGCTAAAAATTCAAATTTTTATTGAAAAAAGTATGGACTGATCGCACAAATGATGTTGAAAATATTAACTTCCATTTCAGTTAAATTGGGAGCGGCTTAATTTAGACAAGGGAAGTTCTTCCAAATATTTGACCAAAGAATTAATTAAATTGTCTTCTGCCGGATGTGGAATAAGTGTAGAATACATTTTAATGGCCGTCAGTGTCAAGTCAATGACTCACATTATGTAAATAAATAATCAATTCAAATTTCCCAAGGGCAAGTAAGTTACAGAATGACAACGTGAACGAAAAAACAAGAATCCCTTCCTAAGTCATTCCATGCCAATATGAAACGCTTTGAGCTGTCCGGTTTTAAAATATCTGTCATAAGTACTCTAATGTAACAATATGTTTCTCAATGAAGTGTGGGAAATTTAATTCTATATTACATCATTGTATATTGTAAAAAAATATTTATTTGGGCTACATTTAGCATGGTGGATTCATAGATAGAATTTAACATTACAAAGTCATTTTAATCTGGGCCTGCTGGGTTGCTTCCATCTTGTTAGTTACAATGCATGTGTCTCAAATTAACAGTTCAAAGAGGCATATTCATATGTCATTTAGAATGGAACTCTCAATGCAAAGTTTTTTGCACCGTAATCTCTGACTTTTATACATCGCGTAATGTGTGTTTTGAAACGTTAAAACACAAATGCAAAGACCCGTAAATTCACACATGCAGTATGCACAAAGACATCCAACAGGCATGCCCTCAAGTGACACATGTCAGAGTGACGGGCAGCTCATCTGTGTTGCTCCCCTAAACGGTGTGGGGGCGTTTAGTGCCTCGTACAAGGGCACCGTGAGAGTGTCCAGAGAACACACGGTCTATCCTTCTCGTGACAAGTATCAATTTATATTTTCATGATCAAGCACACACACACATCCGGATTGATCTTGGCAACATCTCTTCGTTTTTTTTTCTTAGCCCCTCTCGTGTTCACCGTAGGCGCAATATGTGGCAGACAGCTGGCATTCGGATGACCTTTTCTCTACTGCACAGCTCCGTCAAATTGAAGCAGACCACTTAGACTAATGTGAGGCACACAAGTCAACAGTGATAATAGCTGAGGGATTTGCTTTGTGTGTGTGTGTGGGGCGGGGGCTCTATTTGGGACATTTATGCCATGCCTCTGTAGATGTGACAATTTATTAACAAACTTGGTTCACTCAAACAGAAAAATGAGTTCTTTTTTTCTTCATTTTTCATTTTCATTCTAACAACAGCTTTTTGCTCATGATTTTTTTTAATGACTCAATATACAGTTAAACATGTTGTCCCTCGGTGAATGAGACAAGAAGAAAGTGAAATGTACTTACCGAGTCCTAGGCAAGACACCCGTAGACCTGACTTTCCAAGGTTCCTAAAGAAAGGAAAAATATTAAAACTGTCAAAAACAGGTGAGCCATGATTGGTCGTTCGCTGAGCCCTGAGCTACTGTGATGTCATTTTCAGTTAACAGCAATTACCCAAAAAACGGGTGGATTTTACTGCTTAACACATATTCCACACACACTGCATTCATCAGAATGCCGTGTTTCAACTGGCAGAGCTGCACAGACCATATTCTTGCTAAAACACTTTTTGGGAGGACTTCCCCTTTAATGTCTGTCAATAAGACGTTCAGAGATTTCCATTAAGCTCACATCGTCGAGCAACATCGCATCTGCAACGTGCAACAGTTTATTTGACAGCATATTAATCATAGCTGTCGCCAATCTCCCCGTTAAACCCGCCTGTCAAAATCATTGAAGTGATTTATTGCTGACATGACTTCCGTGTCGCTCCATATCCCAATGCTTAATTGGACGTCCAAACTACATCACCCAAAGGTAATCAATTTTGGATGATGCGCTCGATCTTTCGCTATGTAGACACACCTGCAGCAAAGCACTGATTGTGGGTTTATCCCATCTCATCCTGACATGAATATGGATGAAATTCCATCATGACAGCCTAAAAAACGAGACTTTGCAAAGACTCCAGCACTTTCCAAGTACTTATTCCCAGTATTAGTGGTTGAAGATGTTCAGAGTGCTCTTACTGCTTTTATTACAAAAGTGTTTTACTTCCTGGACTTTATTCTTATTCCAAAATTCTTGCAGAGAGGTTCATAACTGTTGCTGTGCTCTTGTATGCGCCCTTCAGTGAGCCATTGTAGAGGTCTGCCTCACCTTGTTTGGTTGTCTAAAATCTGGTTGGATGCAATCAGCAAAACAAAATATGTAACACAAATATTAAATATATTATAGACAATTACCTGCCGTTTACAAAAGATAGCAACAATAGCCTAGCTAGAGTATAAGTACTAAACATTAAAGTTTATAATGTTATGCTTTTATTGCACTTTACCTTTGTCAACTCTGCATTGCGTCATAAATTGACATAATTTGAATTATTGATGACAATAATACAAATGTTTAACAGTATAGTGTTCACTATAATGTTTAAAAATACCTTATATAAAAATAAAAAAAAATTAAATGCATCCCAAGAAGTAAGAATAAATATGTTACTATAAATCAAAACCCAAAAGCACACTCTAAATCTGGACTCTTGGAATATTATTGTGCATGGTAACCTTTGGAATTTGCATATTGACAATGTTCAATATCATACCTTGAGCCTTCTCATGATTTTTTCTATTCTTTTGTTATTTTTCTAAACTGGCCAATTGATGATTTCGACCTTTCATTTTATTTGTGTACCCGACAATAAACTCGTTAGCGAAGCATCCTCTGATGACTCTCGCTTTAGCGTCAACTTGTATTAGTACAAACTGCACCAAATTAATTTTCATAGTTTGATGTTTGAGGAGCAATTTAATAAAAAAAAAAAACATGTATGAAGAATAAATGTATCCTAGATAATACCATAATGAATAAAAGCAGCTTTATTTGGAAGCAATTTGAGGTGGAGTTGGGTTTTATTAGCCTTTAGAACCACCCAGACAGAAGTGAACAACTTGCACCCCCCTTGCCTTTCTGGATTTGGTTTATTGGCTCTCCAGCGTTTCTGTTTTTTCAGAGCATCGAGCAGTAATTAAGTTGTATGCGTTAAGATGTATGCCTCCTCTTAGATTCACGGATAGGAAGATATAAAGTCAATGTTTATTCCAACTTTGAGGTTATATTATCAATATGCTCATAAACCATTCAGGTTATGCGCTGAGTGATTTTTTTTTTCTTTCAGATATGACGTGAGGTGCCACTAAAAAAAAAAATAAATAAATAACGCAAACTACTTTTAAGTTTTCTTGGGTCATCTTATTGGTTCCTTAAATATTGAACCCATGTGAGCTTGAGAGGTGGGATGATGATTGCAGCAATGCAAATAAAGACAGAGAGGACGAAAATAATATTTCCCACTCGGTAGATGCACTGAGAAAGTCATCAGCTCCTTCATTTGTAATCTGTCTCAAAAGGCCCTTGCAAACACTTCTGGGCACACCACCACCACCACTTAGTGTGTGCACAGACACTCACACACGCACAGTGTGCAGCCATCCTGGCCTATCAAATATTTATTGAAATTTTAAACCCCTGTAATCACTTTTCCAAACAGATCGAGCATATCAAGCCATCCCTTTCAATGAAGCGATTCATCTTCACCCAAACGTGTCTTCATTTGCTTGATGATGGACAGTAATGATTTTCTCAATTTCCCTGGCAACATTTAGCTCCTTTTCTTGCCCTCTTTTTTTTTCTGTTTCAGTGGTTGCATCATTGGCTTGCTCCTCAGCTTCAGAGCGAAATAACGTTGCACTTAATGCCAACTATAATTGGTAGAATCACCGAGTCGATATGCAAATGATGTAAAAAATATGTTTATATTAGATGCATTGCATGAACAGTTCGGAAAGCCAACAAATTAGGTGATAACATATCCTCTTGTGGAAGTTTTTTCTCCGGTGTGAATTATTCTTCAATCCAAATTAATTTTACAAAAATGCTGACTAAAATAGTGAAAACCTGCTTGACTCCAAAAACCCAGCTAGGCATGTTTTGTGGGACGGGGATTTCCAAGAATCATTTACTTTTGTGAACAGCCTGAGTGACCGCACAATTTCGGGCAGCTGAGCTCCACAGCAAACATCTTACAATGTTATACAATGAGTTGTCCCAAAAGTCTGGCAACGATTTCTTTTCTGCCTGTAATGCCCTAACATTTCCAAACAGAACTCAATTCTCATTCTTTAAGAAAAGCCACACTCAATCGATATCTCACAAGCTGTCATAAGGTATGTTAAAAATTAATTATTTACTTCAAGCTTTCATATTTCATTTCTGTCAGGATGTCTGGTTTTACACAGCATCTGTTTCTTCCCACTCCCACACACCCCACCTTTTAGCAACAGCAAGGGCAAAGCAAAACAGACAAGACTCAAACGCTCAAAGCTTTGGCTACCAACTGATGTCATGTATATGACCACAAAAGACAAATCTTGGAAGAAGTTTTGTGAATCATTAATCAACATTTATCCAAAGATCCTCAATTTCATCTTGCACCACAAATGAGATCATATTGGCCACAATAATACAATATACTCCCTTCAGACTAACAAAGCAATATCTATGGTGAATCGCAATACTATGATTTTTCATTAACTATGTAATGAATTGCTTAAAACACAATCAACCATCATTCATTTAAATTGAGTGCAATTGGGATGACAGCATTTTAATCGAATATTGTCCAGGCTTGACGTAACCAGCAATTTGACATAAAAGGAAATGCAGAGGTGACAAACGGAAATTGTTTGCGACAATGATAAACTGCACCAGCCGTTTATGAAATAAAGCATGCAGGGGACTGAAAACAGGCATCATTCAGTAATTAAAAGAAGTAGTGATGCAGTGGTCAGTTGGAGGCTTACTTTTTTCCCCCAGTGAAAGAACCATTCATCATACTATAACAAGTTAAAAAGTTGATGGACCGGATATGAAAAGACGGCGTGTTACTTTGCGTGTGAAGTCACTCCACTTCATCCAATTAATTGACCAAAAATCAAAGCGGGCATCATCCGTGAGCCCAACAATGAATTGGCCCTCGCTCGAATCCGTGTTGAGTCAGCTCCATATGCATCCTGGGATTAGTCCCCAATAAATACTTTGTGAAAATGTCTGTGTTCAGCTGTTTTGTGACCCAGTTGTATTACTTCAGTAAGACTCATATAGTCACATATAGTAACACTGAGACTAACACCCACATTTTTTTGGGGGGGGTGGGGGGGTTCATGAAATAAGTCTTACTGGTTGATTATTAACAAATAATTGTCGAAGTAAATTAATTGCAACGTAATTCATTGAGTTCACCACATCCATCAAAATCTATTAAAATTCCCATCGATACATATATGTATTTGTATTTGACTCCTAAGCCATGCGTCTATTCATCCATTTTTTTATAGCTCTTGTCCTTGTCCACGGTGATCAAAATAACACAGAACATAATCTTGGTGGCAACACAAGAACCCTTAGGGATAAACAAGGTTATACTAATATATATATATATATATATATATATATATATACTTTTTATTTAAGCAAGTAGAATCAATCATTGAGTTGTTAAATCTCATCTAATGCACGTCAATCTTGACCTGTCATGATGAGCCATTTCAAAAATCCGCCAAACCAACAATGCTGCCTTCGGATGATCTCACCAAAATGAGGTCTGCTGCACGCAATGAATGCAAACTGCTAATGAGTTCATATAGACTCTGACCACGCTAAGCTTCACCACTGCATTATTCACTACATCGCTTTCCAGCTCGCTCAGCCATGAGTTCACTGCAGTGGCTGTTGTAGCATAGAACCACTGCAGCCTTTTAGATATGACCGTTTGAACTTATGTACACTCGTCAACCATAGCATTGGGCACAATTAGATCCAATGTGTTCTATAGAACACAATCATCTGAGAAGTGAAGAGAAAGAAATACATTGGATAAAATGGGCTCGATTTTAAATGTAATTTAAAGCACATCATCAGATCAGAGAACCTCACCGCGTGTGGGTTAAGAACAGTCAAAAAGTGAGCACAGTCAAACTTCATTGCTCCCTTAGGTGCTTTCCAGGTGCTGATCTAATGTGCTCGTTAGCTTGTCAAGGAATGGACGTGAATAAGGCCTTAATGAGGCCATGCAAGCATTTAAATAATGTGATCACTAGTTAATGAAGCCCTGTTTTCATCACTAAATAAATAAATAACCACGATCTCCAGATCTTCCGTTGTCTCTCTACACCTTTCCTGCTCTTTTATCCCAAACGTCTGTCAACCCATGTTGTCTCATTGTTGTGGGGCCGAAGATCAACGCGGGGGAAAGAATGAAGCAAGGAAGGAGCTGTAATTACAGACCAATTAAGGGGGCTTGAAATAGGAAGGGGGTTCAGTAAAGCTACAATTAGCAGCATGTGAGAGTATGTTGTCATGCAGATGTGTACGGCCCTAATCACATGTTTTGTCCTCGGGAAAAGAGTTGGTGACAAAGACAAAATTGTGGGACAGACACTGGTAGAAAAGGGAAGATGCTTAAAGCATAAGCTGTTGGGGGTTTCATTTAAAACAAAGATGAAGAAGTATTTGTTATGGTGTGTACAGTAGTGATGGGAAAATGAAGCTTCAAATTTGCTTCATAAATCAGCTGTTGTATTTCTAGATGGCACTGTTTGTTAAATTAAAGGTTTTAAAAAAATGGCAATTCACAGAGAGTGCCATCTAGAGGAGTCCAAAAAAATACTACAACTGGTTCATGAAGCAGATTTGGAGCTTCATTTACCCATCACTAGTGTACAGTAATTCTAAAGTTTTTCTTTTCGTTTAGTGTCAAAATGTCACACCGATATACAAATAAGTCTTCCCTGGACAATATTCAGGAGAATTTGAGGTCTGTGTCTCTTGATATTGACCAACTCAACCCCCCTCCTTTCTGTGTGAAAATTGTCATGCGTTTCCCTGTTTTGTCCATTATGAAAAAATTAAGAAGATGCACCCCAAACAGTGATTCCAGGATCTCCTCGAAAAACCACACCAAAGAAATTTGTGATCATCGTGAGATGTGTATTGCCCCTGGAGGTCTATACTCTAAAGTAGTAAAAAAAAAAATTATTAATGTCAAAAGCAATGCATGAAAATGAGTGCATAGGTCAAACCACTCCTTGGAAAGATTTACTTTGGTGTTGGCACATAACAGGATGGGAAGAAATTGGAGTGGAAGCAGAGCAAATCAATCTTGGGGGGATTTGACAATCAGCTGAGGGGGTCCCTGGCACACGGTGTGATTGAATAGATGTCCGTAGATCTCATGCCAGCTCTCAATCACTTCCTCTCGTTCAGTTTCACACACTGACTCTAATGCCACACGTATTGTACGATCACTCACTTTTCAATTTCCTTTTAATTTAAGATGTGTGATTTGTGTGCTTGTGGAAGTTCGCATACAAAAGCAGCTTTTAAAAGATGACACGATCTCCTCACTTGTCCAGAAAAAAAAACAGCACATTCCCACTAGGTTATTTTTTTTTTTTCTGGCACCACGTTTGT